>NW_005187445.1:54284-106634 GCF_000239375.1 Pundamilia nyererei | reverse complement strand
ATTAAATATAAATTAAAATATGAAAACAAAAAGAAGACGCACATTCTCTGTCATGAATAAACTTTCTGAATCCTTTATCATCTGCAACTGAAAATAGTTGTGGATGATTACTATACCTTTCTAATGTGATGTTGTTGTCCCTGGCTCTCTTTCTCTCTCTCTCCCTCCTGCTCTGTTCCTGTGCTACTGCGAGTAACTACCACCCCTCCCCCCTCTTCCCAGCGCAAAGCACAAGGCTCGCGTGCGGAGTGAAGTGGGAAAAAGTGCAAGAGAGGGTGAGAGAAAGAAAAAAAAAACCACGGCTGAGCCATGTCGTTCACGACCTACACGTCACTATTTGGTAGTCTCGTGCCTTTCTTGCTTCTATACTTTTCTTCCTGTCGCTCTGGTTTCACTGTTTTTGACGTACCTACTTAACTTAAAAAAACAAATCTTGACAGGTAATGTGTGAAACAGTATAAATAGCCTTGCCCTCAGTCGTTGGGCATCTGTTAGCCCTCCCTCTTGTTCCTTGTTTATTCTGAGTTTTGTTTTATTTTAGGTCACCTTTCTGTTAGTGTTGTGGACTTTGTATTTATTTGCACTGCTTTAACAACTTTATTTAAGGTCGGTTTTGAATTTCCTCCTGCATTTGGGTCCAAATTCACCTTTGGTCTCCTTGTTGCACTTGAGCTATTTCTGAACAGCGCCCATTTTATTTTTCAAAAACGCAAAATCAGGCCAGTAGTGATCGACCATGTCAACTGCACAGTTTATTCAGATTTCACTTTTGTATTACAGGGATAAAATAATAATAGAAAAATGCCAAATGCTGTGTGAAACAAAAAATGTGGTCTGTTGTAGGCATTCAGTTGTTTTTTGACTGCGGTAAAGTGAGCCGTCATTTGTGAGCCGCGGTCAAGCCAGCCGCCTCTTATCCGCCGCATAAATTTCCTTGCGCTTTTACACAAGTCTTTACGGTAGCGCCTTTTCGCTTTATATCCTGATTGAAAGCCTAGATCCGCGCGCACGTGCACGCGCGCGAACAGTCGCACGCGCGCACACAAATTACAATGGAACAGCCCAATACAGCCATCGTGACAGTCTGGTTGCATATTCAAAAATTCATTAAAAATCATTCTTAACAGTTGATGCCAAGCTTTCAACACAATCCTCTTCTGGAACACCTACTTTACCTCTGGGCCAGGTTTTACCCAGATCTACTGTAATATTACTCAGAAATTGCAGGAAACTTGTATTCAATGCAATACAGTTAATACACTACAATTATGTCTATTTCATAAATTCATTAAAAATCATCCTGAATAGTTGAGGTCCAACTTTCAACACATTTCTCTTCTGGGACAACTACTGTACCTCTTTACCAAGTTTCATCCAGATCTACTGTAATATTACTCAGAAATGACAAGAAACTTGTATTCAATTCAATACAGTCAATACAATAGAATTATGTCAATTTTCAAAAATTCATTAAAAATCATCCTTAGTAGTTGAGGTCCAACTTTCAACACATTCCTTCTCTGGGACATCTACTTTACCTCTGTGCCAAGTTTCAGCCAGATTTACTGTAATATTACTCAGAAATTACAAGAAACTTATATTCAATGCAATACAGCCAATACAATAGAATTATGTCAATTTTCAAAAATTCATTAAAAATCATCCTGAGTAGTTGAGGTCCAACTTTCAACACATTCCTTCTCTGGGACAACTACTGTACCTCTTGGCCAGGTTTCATCTCAATCCGCTGCATCAATAATTGTTTAATATTGATGGATCAAAAGTGCTGCTGAGAGAGTCATAACAGGGACTATAAAGATACAGCATATTTGCTTGTCTTCACTGACTCGCTTTGAAATCCAGATTTTAATTTTGGAATATTAGGTGTAGGGGAGACCGGGGATAGTTGTAACGTGGGTCAGTTGTGACACTTCCAATTTCTCCAATCAGGGCTAAGTTTCAAATGATGTGACTCATCCTGTACATGCCCAATTCAGTTCTGCTATCACATGTGAAAAATCAGCACATTTCGTCAAACACAGACAATTTAACACGAAAAAAAGTAATTTGTATGCCAAAAAGTAAGTTTTTCTACTTTATTTCAATTTGTAATAGCATTATCTGCTTTGCAGTTAAACTCATCAAACTTAAATTATGTTATTTGTATGTCTATGGGGATATATTCTGGGTAGGTCTTTAGTGCTAATGTTTTAGCCGTTGGCTGTAATGTTAGCTAGTTCATGGCTATAGGAGTCTGGGTCAGTTGTAACAGCAACAGTCTGGGTTAGTTGTGACAATAATGCAGATGTTACAACTTACCACACTATTACTTTAACTTATATTAAACAAGTTGGGGCAACGACATCAGCAGAGAGAGGTTCACTGGTCGCATTTGTATATGCGGTTAATGCCATTGGCAACACAATTCCCCCACTGTTTGTGTTCCCACACATACATTATGCAGACCACTGTGTCAGAGATGGACCAGTAGGAAGTACTGGTAGTGGAAATAAATCAGGATGGGTGCAAGAAAAAGATTTCCTCATCTTTCTGAAGCACTTTGCAAACCACATCAAGGTAAGCCATGATAAAAAGTAATGGAATTGCGATGCTGGTGAACAACTACATTTTTTCAGCTTCATTGTTATGTTCAAAATTGGTGCAAGAGTTGTAGGTTATAATGCCCACTGAGCCAATGAGGCCAAACTCAAGGAAGACCAACCAAAACTAATGAAATATTCAGTTGCAGAAAATTCCATAATTTGTCTTTTTTGGGGGGGTTGGAATATGTTCAAAAACTAGATTTCTGCATTCTGTCACACACACAAATAGCTACATAAATGGATGTAAGTGCATTCATGTGTTGAATAAACAAAGATTACATGTTAATATTTTGTTAGTACCTTTATTTCATTGTGTTACATTTTACCCCAGGATATGTTACAACTAACCCAGACTATGGGGTTAATTGTAACATTTCACTCTTTGTGATTGAGGCCATACCATGCAATGGGTAATTGTGCTGCAGAGAAAATAGCCACACTATTTTATAGCAGAGACATGCAAATACTTTGCATTACATTTTGAATCCACTACCTTAAAAGAGCTCCAATTTACAGACAGAAATGTCAAAAATGTTACAACTATCCCCGCCCTACTTGTGGTTCCTATAGAATTTTAAGGTTGAACAGGAATCAGAGTCTTCATCTCTCAGGCCTCTCTTCTGTGGATGCAGCTTACATCATTCTGTACAATACGATAATTTTTAATTCTACAACTGTTTATAACCTGCATAGTTCACATTTCTGTATAGCTGTATATCTCATATTTCTGTATAGTTTTTTTTCATATTCTGTATAGTTTTTCATATTTATATCCTGTTCATAGCCTGTACATAGCTTGTACTCACTACAGCCTGTACATATTCATAACATACTTCATACCGTGTACACTGTAACATACCATAATAGACCCATTTCTGTAATATACTTACATACCTATACTATTGCTAATATATATTGTAATATATCTATATCATGGCTAAAGCACTTCTTGATGGATGCAAACTGCATTTTGTTGCCTTGTACCTGTGACATATGCAATGACAATAAAGTTGAATTCTATTCTATTCTATATTAATTCAGAAGACAAACACCCGTCTCTGCTTTTGAGATTAGCATTAAAACCCTCAGTTTTGACAAATAATACAGTTATAGTGGATCAGGTGACCCTGAATCTTCCCTTATTTGTGCTGCAATAAGCCTAGGCTCTTGCGGGCTTCCCATCATGTATGAATTTTTTCCTTCTTTGCTCGTTCTGTGTTTATACACCACCTATGGCTGTCTCTCCTTGAGCCTGTTTCTGCCAGATGTTTCTACCTCTTCAAATGGAGTTTTTCCTTCCCACTCACACTAAACGTTAGCTCATATGGGGTACTTAAATTGTTGGGGTTTTCTTCGTATTATTGTTGTGTTTTTACCCAGCTACATAAAGTGTCTTTAGGTGACTGTTGTTGTGCTGTATAAATAGAATAGAATTGAATAGAATAATGTACTTCAGACCGGGAGATTGGCAAAATGTATAAATAGGATGGCGATTAGGGGAATTGGAGACAGCTGTGTAACACAGCAGGGATACATTGGGAATAAGAGGACAGTGGAAGTAAGACTCAACACAAGAAAGAGACAAGAGGCCACCAAACTAAAACACAGACTAAGACACACGAGCTTGACACAGACAAAACCATAAACAGACATAAATCTCCATTGTAATTTATGTGCGCGCGTGCGACTGTTCGCGCGCGTGCACGGGTGCGCGGGTCTAGGCTTTCAATCGGGATATAAAGCGAAAAGGCGCTACCGCAAAGACTTGTGTAAAATCGCAAGGAAATTTAGGCGGCGGAGAAGAAGCGGCTGGCTTGACCGCGGCTCACAAATGACGGCTCACTTTACTGCGGTTATTTTTGCAGTCCGGCAGTTTCCAGTGTACTTTTTAAAATGAACGTATGAGCGGTGACATTTCCATCGCTGCCCCTGAAGATACCTCACTCCTGTCATGCAAGAGTCCATTCAGTTGGGAAATTTGGCAGTAAGTCGACTATCCCATTTAACACACCATCACAGGAGGAGTTAACCTGTAGCAAAGCGTGTCGTTAATCTTCTCTGTGCTCAGCCACGGGCTCCAAAGTGCTGCCTCACAGGTTGCTCTCAGCCAGTCTGGACGTTTCCTAAACTGAGCACAACTTCAAGTCAGGGATGAGAATATCTGTACTGTCCAAGAAGCTGTGGTGCGTCCACAAACAGCTAATCCTTGTGCTCACTCCGCTCGTGTTTCTGCCTTTACTTTTTACTCTACCGGAGAAGGTGAGTGAATTTCTTTGCGCCACAGTTATGCATCCACTGTTTTCCAAAAAACTTACACACAGAAAGCACGGTTGTCCTACTATAAATGCATAACACAGGTGCAAGCAGGAGATTTATGTTTAAAATCAGACTAGTTCGCAAAGGGTTTGGTCCATCTTTATACTTGTTTTGATTAATCAGAAACTTACAGACATGCTTATATAAACTGAGATTTTTTAAGTAATAAATTTAGTCAATAATGCTAAAAATACTCATCTTCTACTGTCACTACAACCTCAATGCTTTTTACTCTTGGTTAAGCACAATAAAACTTTTGCTGGGAGTATTTTCACTGTGCATACTCCGTGAATCATCTGATTCAGCCAAAGAGTCAATAATGCAAACCTAAAAGTAAAAAGTGATTATTAATGATAATGCTTTCATGTTAACGATGTAAAAATTAATGTTGTCTCTCTGAAACACATATAATGTGAAGGATACACAAGTTACTGAAAACATAACGTGTAATCTGCTTTCTTTTTTCTTGTTAAGTCTTTGCTTTGTTTTTTAGCTGTTTCTTTGTATTATTGCACAAATATTATTGACATGTTACTGATCTTTTTAGGAGGGAAAATGTCTTTACGTGGTGGTGCTCATGGCTATGTTTTGGTGCACGGAGGCTCTCCCTCTTGCTGTCACAGCCATGCTTCCAGTCTGCCTCTTCCCAACACTGGGAATTCTTCCAGCCAAAAAAATCTGCCCTCAGTACTTCATCGAGACCAATTTTCTCTTCCTCAGCGGCCTTGTGTTGGCATCATCGATTGAGGAGTGGGGCCTGCATCGCAGAATAGCCCTAAAGGTCCTCAGTATTGTTGGAGTAAAACCAGCCTGGTGAGAAAATAACTTTATCAGAAGGCAGTTTAAAGCTGATGAGGATTCTGTATTTATCCCATTTTAAGTAATACCTGGAACTTATTTTATTTCCCTGTGTTGTGAACCTCTGTGCTGTCCAGAAATACCTAAGTCACCCTACATGTCCTTTTCACGTCTGTTTAAATAACATTGTCACAAAATATGGTAGCTAGTTAATTCAGAAAATTCTGCAACAGGGAGGGATATAATAATAAAACATAAATGTCTGAATCTTTTGCACAGAACTACATTTAATTATTTTTATTTTTATTTTCATACTTAGGGTTGTTTACCGAGTTTAAGATTGTGGACTGAATTGTTTTTCCAGGCTCATTCTGGGAATGATGCTGACCTCATCCTTCCTGTCCATGTGGCTCAGTAACACCGCCACAACAGCCATGATGCTCCCTATCGCAAATGCCATCCTGGAGAGCCTGTTTGGTGATCTGGAAACCCTAAAACAAAAGTGCAAGTCTGTCGAGGATCACGAGAGTGCCATAATAAATGGTACGCTGTCAGTTTTCAAACTTATACTGATGACAAATCAAGGTTTTCTCTGAAATTGACATCTTAATATACTGAATGAAAGTGATTATCCTTTGAGTGAGAGAAAACGTTTGGCCAATTTTAAATCTTTTTTTGGCTGAACCAAAACATTGTTTAATTCAGTCTTATTGTCTTCATAGTCATTCAAGCAGCAAAGGGCATTGCTGTGACAGGGGCGAATGAACATTAAACACTTCATCTTCAAATTAACAGTGAAGACAGGTTGAACGTTTATCATCCAACTGTGTCTCTTCACAAAATGTTTCATTCTTGAAAGATGATTGTTGCATTGTTTTAACCTTGTTCCCAAGAGCCTTTAATATATAATCTAATATGTGAACTTTGTGCAGCGTTTCCAATGCACTGTCTGACAACAAGTTAGTCAATCCTGAAGTAGTAATGGATTAAGGGGGCTTTGTTGACTCAAAGTCAGCTATTAAATAAAACAAAAGTACACCACTGTAAAAGAGCTGAAACTCACAATTTAACTCATGTTTGGACACTTTGAAGATTGAGTAAGTTAGTTTCATGTGTAACCCTGAACCCTGTCAAAATCTATTTGATTTATTTTCTTGCAGGTCAGTCTAGTGTAAAGCTGCATTCACTGCCCTCAGTGCCAACAGAAAAACAAATAATGGCAACAGAAGGGTAAGAAGCATTTGTGTTTTGTTTTATATTTTTATTTTAAAGACATTTCACTCCTCTGATGTCTTTGCTAAATCATTGCACAAACAATAGATGTTGAGCTTTGCTTAGCTTATGTCATGGTTGGCTGTGTGGCAGGCAAGCAAGCAGGAGTGGTGGACCCAAAATGCAGAACTCAGACACTGAAGTGAAACTTAAAGCACAGCTTTATTGCTGAAAATTGAAAAACCTCGTACTAACTAAGCTCACCAAAAGACAAACAAAAGTCTGAACAGAGGAACTGAGGACTGAAACACTGGAAAAGAAATACTAAACTGGAGCAGGAGACTCCATAAAACAGAAAGAAACAGACAGACTTGACACTGAATGAGAGACAACCTAAGAACTAATCGCTCAAAGAATAACTGAAACTTAGAATAATACTAATAAACAAAGCATGACAAAAGGATCAGAATACAAACCATAATACAAAGGAATATAAGAACTGAAAATGCTGGGTCAAAATGACCCAGGACTGTGACAGTACCCCCCCCAAAGGGTCTGGCTTCTGACAGCCCTAAACAAAAAAAACGAAACAAGAGCGAGAAAACAAGAGAGAAACAAATCACAAGGAGCCCAAGAACAGGAATTACTCAAAACAAATCCCACTGGGTCTACCATGAGTCCACTAATCAAAAGGTTCAGGAAGCCGACAGCACAAAAGTCAAACAAAGGGTACTCAGGGGGACGGCCCCGCGGAAGGTAAATGGCCTGTATTTATATAGCGCATTACTAGTCCCTAAGGACCCCAAAGCGCTTTACATATCCAGTCATCCACCCATTCACATTTACACACTGGTGATGGCAAGCTACATTGTAGCCACAGCCACCCTGGGGTGCACTGACAGAGGCGACAGGTAGCGGAAGGCAGCGGCGACGACAGAGCTGGTCCGGAGGCCGCCCACGATGGCGACGACGCCCAGCCAGTGGCCTGGAAGGCGGCCGGCGATGTTGAGGGGCTGGACGTACATTGGACCGGTCGAAGCTGAAGGCTCTGAGGCAGGACCGGGCGAAGCTGAAGGCTCTGAGGCAGGACCAGACGAGAATGGCACTGCAGGCGGTGGCGTGGAAGCCGGAGACGAAGGCGCTGCAGGCAGCGGCGCAACAGGCTGGACGGATCCCTTGGACCCTCCAGCGACGACAGGAGGCTGAATGGGCCCCTCGGACCCTTTAGCAGAGGGTGACAGCTGGGCAGGCTCTCCAGAAGCCCCAGCGTATGAGGTAGATGCAGGACCAGAGGTCATTGAGACCAATGGTTGACCAGGTGGGTGAGAGTACAGCAGGCTAGGGGACTGAACTGAAGTCTGAACTGGTGGCCGTTGAAACGGTTGTGGTGAGAGTGGAGTAGGTGATGGAGTAGATGACTGCACTGGCGGCCAGGCGGGTAACTGGGCCACAGGCAACGGGGACACTGGAAACTGAGCCGAAGGTGGCGACTGAGCAGCTAACTGAGCAGAAGGTGGCTGCTGGGCAGGTAACTGAGCTGAGAGCAAGAGAGCAGATGACACTGGTTACTGAGCTGCAGGCAGCAGTAATGATTGTGATGGAGGTTTAGCAGGTCGGGCGGCTAGCTGAGCTACAGGGGCTTGAGCTAGTGACTGAGCTATGGACTGGAAAGATGACCGAATTGACGGCAGGGTTAAAGACTGAGAATACCAAGCAGCGAGGGTTTCTAAGAGGGTGGCTGAGTCTACTTTGCCGGGGCCACCAATGCCAAATAATCCAAAACAGAGCCTCGCTCTTAGTTCTGTTATGATTCAAGACAGCTCACTGATGTCTGGAAAACTCGGGGGGGAAACTTGTAGTTGACAGGAAATCATCAAAAAACACTACCTGAATCAGTCTCTTGGGAGTGTCCACAGCATGAATTACGGCCTGGCAATAATCCAACAGCTGCTCTAGCAACTCCTCCTCCCAGCCTAAAGGTGAGTCCACTGGGTCCATTTTGTGGTCGCGTCGTTCTGTCATGGTTGGCTGTGTGGTAGGCGAGCAAGCAGGAGTGGTGGACCCAAAATGCAGAACTCAGACACGAAAGTGAAACTTAAAGCGCAGCTTTATTGCTGGGAAAAACCTCGTACTAACTAAACTCACCAAAAGACAAAAGTCTGAACAAAGGAACCAAGGACTGAAACACTGGAAAAGAAATACTAAGCTGGAGCTGGAGCTGGAGCTGGAGCAGGAGACGAAACACTAGAAACACTAGAAACAGATCACACAGCCAGTTGAGGGTACAACACGATAGGGAACACAGGAAAACACAGGGCTTATATACACAGGGGAGTAATCAGGGAATGGAATACAGGAGGGAGACACAGCTGGGAGGGTTTGGGGTAACGAGACACGAGGAGCAAAGCTAGACACACTGAGATGAGGATCAACCTTTCACAATAAAATGGAAAACAAGAAACAGACACAGACTTGACACTGAACTGAACTTATACTGAACGAGAGACTCAACCTAAGAACTAATCGCTCACAAAGAATAACTGAAACATAGAATAATACTAATAAACAAAGCATGACAAAAGGATCAGAATACAAACCATAATACAAAGGAATATAAGAACTGAAAATGCTGGGTCAAAATGACCCAGGACTGTGACAGCTTACTGCGAAGACTGGAAATGAGGTAGATGTAGTTCTAATGGCAACAAAATCCAAGAAACTATCCAGGTGCTAGTGCTATGAATATAGGGCAAGTTTAAAATACCCAGGATATATTTTCCTCTCTAGCATCATTTACCCTGATATCACGTTAGATGAGAGAGTGGTGTGATGTTCACGTTTTTGTGGTGTTATATGACAGAAGTGGCATATACACAGCCAGACAGAAGACATGTGGACAGGTCTACTTACAGCAGAACTGCAAAGACAAACTATAATATTAGAAAAGCTCTGTACAGTAGTGTAGTATTAAAAAGTGTTGCATGAATATGACGGTGCTGTGGAATGCAAAACTGAAAAAGTGTCATATAAATGCAGACCTTGCAAGTCAACAGACTT
This sequence comes from Pundamilia nyererei, assembly GCF_000239375.1. Taxonomy (NCBI): domain Eukaryota; kingdom Metazoa; phylum Chordata; class Actinopteri; order Cichliformes; family Cichlidae; genus Pundamilia; species Pundamilia nyererei. The sequence goes on along the minus strand of NW_005187445.1, from coordinate 96,648 downwards.
ATAAGTAACATAATTCTGTCATTAAAATATGAGGACCTGACTGTAACTATAAATATGTTCTGTTAAATTAGCAGGCGATGCTGTTTCATGTGCATCTAAGAGTTTTTGCCTTCGTTTTTCATCTTCAGCCCAGGCAGTGTTAACTGACCCGTAATGAACAGATGAAAACCCAAAAACAGATTTCAGATTGATAAATTTTCTTGGCCTTATGCTTAGGTGCCCTGTTTCAGTGTTGTAGTACTATAGTTTAGGTTTACAGAACAATACGGTTGCTTTAAATTGCTTATAGCAAACAGGTAAAAAGGAGGAATAAAGCTGTTTTTAAAGGCCTGTCTTGACTGAGGCTCATCATAGAAAGAAAAGAACTTTAGATGTTCTAGTCCTAGAACATGCTGTTACCGAAGCACTGAAGCCTGTGCATTTTTCAGGAATGGAGGCAGTGATTTTGTACATGATGATCTCTGATTGTGAACATGACCTGCTTTCAATCAGGCTTTCACAACAAGGTTAACCCTTAAGTAACCCTTCTAAGCCCCAAATCCTGCTTCATAGTGCAGGCATCATTCCCTTTGTCTGTGTTAAATTTATGTTTTAATTACTGAGCTTTACATTTTACAGACTGTGAAATACAAAACTAAGCTAACACATATGAAGTTTGCGGATTCATTTTGCCATACAAACTAAAGAGTAATATCCAGCTGTGCAAACTCTAAAGTTTGTGTAATAATTCACATTTTATGTAAAATAATGCTTCTGAAAGGACTGATACACCAGAACTGACGGACCCGAGGACAGCTGAGGAGAGCCGAGCAGAGGCGCAGTATCAGCTCAAAGTCTGGAAGGGGTTTTTGATTTGTATCCCTTATGCTGCCAGTATCGGAGGAACCGCCACACTGACGGGCACGGCACCTAACCTCATTCTGATTGGACAGCTGAAAAGGTAACTCTTTTGTTTTTGTGTAGCATTTAAACAATGCTGATTCAGACACAGAAGTGATATGTTTCAGTGTGTTTAACAGTTATAATTTTGTCTTTCACAGCTACTTTCCAGACTGTGATCTTATCAATTTTGGCTCTTGGTTTGCATTTGCTTTCCCACTCATGCTCCTCTTCCTGTTTTTGGGATGGCTATGGATTGCATTTCTCTACGGAGGATTGAATACAAGGTTGTGTATCTTTTCTTGCTAAATTTTTCAATAACACCATCAGCATTACAGGATACAAAAACCGGACCATTCCATGAGTAAGGTCTTTATTTTATGAGAGCCAATGTTTACATTATGTGTTCAATTTTTTGCAGATTGTGCATCACAAAACAAGACAGGAGAACCCAGGCAGAAGCCAGAGCCAAGGCACTGATAAAGGAAGATTACAGAAAACTAGGGCCCATAAAGTGAGGACTCGTGTATGTCTTGAAATCTCATGCAATAGATGCTGGATGTAAACTTTCTAGGACATAGTCTTTGACTTACTCTTATTCTGCATTCATGCTTTCAGCTTTGCAGAGGGAGCCATCTCTTTCTTTTTTGTACTGTTTGCCGTTCTCCTCTTCACAAGGGATCCAAAGTTTGTGACCGGCTGGTCTGTGTTTTTTAAAAAAGGGTAAGAGAAGCTGACTTTTAAAACCTTGTATGAAAGCTAACACATTGTATTCTGGTTCTGTGCTCTATTAGGTGTCCATTTCTATTTTGTGCTCGTCTTGCTGTCCTTCAGGTACGTTTCAGATGCAGTCACCGGTGTCATCATTGTGTCTATACTGTTCTTTTTTCCTTCACAAAAGCCTTCCCTGAGATGGTGGTCCGACCCTCAAGGTTAGTGATAGCATATCTGCTAAAATGCCATTTATGAGGCATCATTGTCTCATTTCAGTTCTATTTGTTACCATATATAGGATTTTCTGTCACAATATTACAACTTTGATAAGTCAAAAGTTAATATCTAAGACCAGATATTTGTGGAAAATTCAAAGATTCTGTGTCTCTGTTTCTAGAACAGCTTTTGCAAAACACAGAAATTAAGCTGAGGAATGTTAATAATATAGATTAGAGAGTCTGAGGAAAGTTCCCGTCTGAAAGTGAGACTGTAGTTTCTCTGTTTCTGTGATTAGAATAATCTCTTAAAGCTATGTGGACACACTTTGGGTTTTTTTCTTTGTGTGTTTGTGTACTTGTATTTTGGATTACTCGTGTTGTAGCTACATGCCTGAAACATCCATTTAATAATCAAATTCTGGTGAATCTTTTTGTCTTGGTGGACAAAAAAAATGTCTTATGGAAATCATTTTATTGATTTGGTTAACTCCAAAATGTGAATACAAATGCGAATCAGCATCCACTAAAATGGAGAAGCGTGTGTGTGTGAGTGAGTGAGTGCTTATGTTATGTTCAGCTGGTCAAATAAACAACTTGATGCTGGAAAAGAAAGCAAGCCATGTGGTTCATCTGTCACTGAGGGTCACATTATTCGAATAGAGTGGGTTCACTCTATGTCAAACAGAGTTGGACTTTTAGCTCATTAAACTAAAAATAGAGCAAATAAATACAAAAATATGGTAAAACTACAAAAGAATATTTGGTAGAAAGCACTAAAATGTGTATGTTAACATGCCAAATATATTATATGGTAGACTATATGGTTTGCTGCTAAGCAGTTTGGTAGTAGTTTGATTTTCAACTCATCCATATGTTAACGTGTTCTTCACCACAACCCTAAACCCAGAGATACTTCCTCCGCCTCTTTAAGATTCAAGATTTTTATTTGCCATTTGAGCACAGGACCAACAGTCCATGCACACTGGAATTCTTGTGCAGAGCTCTCCGGGTCAAGTCAAACTTTTTACAAGATAAAGACAAAGCAACTAAAAAAGGAAAATAGAAATAAAGTAAGGAATGAAGATGTTATACTGAGGCAGAATCTTTTACTACTCATTATAAGGTTAACAGTTAAGTTTAAGGATTTTAATCTCACATTGTATCAGTGCACAACAGCCTTTACATTTTTCTACACATGATAAACATTTTCTAATTGTTTTATCTCACATTTTTCCTCAGCTCTAAACACTCCTTATGTGCCTCTCCTTTCCTGGAAAAAAGCCCAGGAATCGGTTCCTTGGAATATCATTATGCTGCTTGGAGGCGGCTTTGCCATGGCCAAAGCTTGTGAGGTAAAGATGTTACATATAATATGTATGTAATACATATAATACATGAACAATGTTTCCTGTCTCTGTGCTAAGTTAAAACTGCTATGTGGTGCCTATGGTGTCATCCAACGTTTTAGCAAATATTTTGGGAACCATTTCCCCCAAAATACCAAAGGAAGCTGTTATTTTCAGTTTGCTTACTAATGTTTCTTTAAACCTCTATAGTTTAGAGTGGAAATGGAGGAAATTAAAGTCTACTAAGTCTGTTTATTAAAACGTGTCTCTGCTCTCCTTCGGTTGTCAGTGCTTTGTTTGATTCAAGTTCTCTGTTTTGGTTTCTTATGTTGTTATTTGATCTTCAACCTTTCACCTCTGTCACGTGGCATTCTGCAGGAGTCTGGACTCGCGTCCTGGATGGGAGGCCACCTCCAGCCTTTGGCTCAAGTCCCTCCTGCTGCAGCTGTGATGTTGATCACTGCTTTCCTGGCTTGTTTCACTGAGTTTGCCAGTAACACTGCCACCATTATCATATTTTTACCTGTCATTGCTGAACTGGTAAGGCTGGTCTTCAATCTAAATATATACAATTTTGCATACAGTTTTAGACTGTATGCGAAATTAAAGTGAAAGTATATCATCAGATTATTTTTTTTTATTCCTGTGTTATATTTTAGCTGAGAAAAATATCTTCACATATCAGTTTACCTGTGTGAGGTACAAACTCATTGCACCATGTCAGTGCAATGAAACTGACACAGATGACCATCAGGGAAACAAACTGGACGACTGTCTTACAAGATAAAGAAGTCAAAGTGAAGGGTGAACACGTTTTGCTGTCGACCTTGTCCTTTATGTCACTCAGAGGTTTAGTGGTCTTGTTAAACTTTTGCAATAGATGTTCTTATGTTTGTAGACTGTTGGACATTAACTGTTGTTAGACAATTATTATCTGGAGCTTAAGTACTCCAAGACAATGGCTACATAGGAAGAATAACCACTTAATAGCATGTAATTGTATAGGCTAGGTTTAAACTTTAGGATACTAAGCTGTTATTACAAACACAAACAGGCACAACACACATTTTGCTTTTACTGTATTTGAAGTTGTACACGCGCTAAAATAATAATTTAGTTTATCTTCTGGAGCTAACAAGTGAATGGCATTTCCTATATTTTTATTTTTCTTCCATTCTGCAGTACCTTCATTAGTGGTGTTATTATTTGTTATTTAACTGGTTACTGAATTCCCATCCTTGAGCTGAGTATTTTGGCCATCATCATCTTGCTTTGAAACTGGAAGTTACAAACAATGGGTGGCACTGACAATAAGACTTAAAACTAGTGATTAAGACCACAAACCCATCAACAAAGTGTTAAAATAGTTTATAGATCGAGGGAGACAAACATCCATTTTCACACAGATCCCAATACAATTGTTTTGTAACTAGCAAAGTTGCCTCCATCTTGATATACAGTCTATAATTATATAGAGTGAACATGTGATCACGTTAACACTAGCATTTAATAAAAAAAATAAAAAGTAACTATTCTGTACATAGTTAGTTCATATCAGTACTGTAACATGATTTTTCAGAAATGTAGTCAGTGATGATTAAGGCTTTAGGATTTAAACAATCTGTAGGCTAGGGTCCTAAAGCACACAATAAAAGAATTGACTGATTGACCGTTATTGCATTTACAGCCCATATTCGTTTCTTAATTAGTTTCTTAATTTTTTTAAATTAATTTTGTATATTATATGTTAATTGGACTCCAGAGAGCCATGCAAACCCAACTCCTGTATTATCTCTTTTTGCAATGTATTGCTCCAAAATGAAGTATATAAAACTTTTATGCTTCTGTATTTTGCTGCCTTTGCCAAATGATAATGAATGTTCTTTTCACCTTTGTCCCCTTACTGTACTTTAAATTTAAGATTCTGGATTTTCACTCTGAATAAGCATAATGGGCCTTTTTATACATCCTGTCATAAACATCTTTTCCCTCCACAGGCTATTAATGTCTCAGTGAACCCTCTGTACTTCATGATACCTGCCACAGTAGGATGTTCATACGCCTTCATGCTGCCAGTGTCCACACCACCCAACTCAATTGCCTTTGCATCTGGACACCTTATGGTGAAAGACATGGTAAGATCCTCATTGGCTCTTGACGTTGAAAATATTACACAAAATTACAGCTTATGTTTTCCATTTCTGGTTCCTCAGGTGAAAACTGGCTTTGTGATGAACATCCTGGGTATCCTGTCAGTCACTCTGGCAATGAATACGTGGGGCATTGCCATGTTTAATTTGAATACTTACCCTGAATGGGCTCTCCCATTTAACAAGTCTGCTCTTGTGACCAATGCGCACTTATCTGTGGCTCAGTCGCTTAATGCCACGTTGTGATCACACACCAGATTTTAGCAAGAAGTTATTATAGAAGAAGTACCAGAAGAGTGAGCAGGGAGGAAAAACTGAAGTAGATACAGTTGTGATCAGAGGTTTACATGCACTCATCGTGGGCATGTGTGTCTCTGTAATTTAGGGCCTTTAATGATTTCTTTGAATTCGAGATTTTAATGGGTGGGATGATTACACAGCATACATGTTTCATTGGAATATTTGGGATTTTTGGTCATTAGACATCTACCAATGACAGTGAAGAATACTGTTGATTGACATAAATAAAGTAGTGGGTCACCTAGGCAACCAAGACCTGAAATGTCCACAAGTGACTAGGTGGCAACTTTAAAGCAATATATGCCGTGAAAATTGACCCTTCCAACTGTACATATATTTCACATACATCACATTGGGAAGACAGGGAGAAAAAAGAACTCCACCCAGACTGAGCTCCTACAGGCAGTTTGAGAACAGAAAAAACACAGCAACACCGAGAGCACATGAACACACCATACAACATAAAGGACGGGCATCGGAGGCATTTGGAGGGGAGGAGGGTGATTGTACATCTGTCTGTCTATACATTTGAGCCTGTACATATACTTTTGACTTGTGGTTTAGAGCAAATCCAAAGTAAATTCAAACTTAAGATGAGCTAACCTTTATTAGTCCCTTGTGCACCTAATTCTTTTTTTTAAGTCATAAAAGACACTGTAAAAGTCATTCCACCCTTTAAAAAGTCTAGTTCAAAGAAATCATTAAAAGCTCAAAATTACCATGACATTCATGCCTGTGATGAGTGTATACAGTATAAATTCTTCACTACAATTGTTTCTGTACTGTCACAGTCAGAAAACACATTTTTCCAGCTGTTAACGATGCTTTGAAAAGGTTATCATATATATATTTGACTGCCTTTTTAGGGTCTCAAAGGTCTAGATTTTAAGCTGTGAACAGATTTGGTACAAAAATGTTAAGTTTTAAAGACAATGAAGCAATACATGAACTCAGTTGATGAGAGTTGATGTATTGCTAAGTTTAAAAACTGCTGAAGTATTTTACTCTCTGCTTTCTTAAAACTGAATTAGAGCAACATCTAACCTCAAACACATGCTTTGAGCACTGAAGAGTGTTTTATATTTTTTAAATAATCAGTCAGACTGCGGAGTGTGCTGTTTGTATCATGACTACAGGCTGACCTCTGCTGGAAGAAGGAATGAGACTGTGAATAACACTTTTTAAAGTATATATTATGGTTAAAATCACTAAAAGATTGTTACTTGTTTATGTTTCACATGGCACACTGCTAAAGCCATACCACATAAACAACATTTTAAATCATTTTCTTTATTATATTATGAATCTTGACTAATGAATGTGTAACTTTTGTTACATGGTGATCTGCACTCATATATTGTGCTGTCATAAATAAAGCCAGTTTGTAACTTGATGTTGTTTATGTATTTGTTATGCACAGTTTTGTTTTGTTTTAAGTGAGTTCCCCTGTTTGTATCAGGAAAGTTTTTTAAACTCTTGCTGGAACATTGCGGCCCCTGCACACACACATAGACACACAGCACAAAGCACAAAATTCCTTATAATGTTCTCTTGGTGTTCTCACATGCCCCAACAATTGTTAACTTGTGCAGTAATGTGCTGGTTATTCAGTGTAAGCGTTGCCACAGCAAAAGGTCTGTAGTGTTTAAATGTGAAATCAGAAAAGTTATCCAAAGCTAACAGACTGTAACCAAATGTACTAATTTGTACAACAAATACAAAGGTTACAGGCAAATAACCTTTGACCCAAAGCAGATTCATAACTGTGACTTGATGCTTTTATTTATTTTGTGTGTTTGTTATTCATAAAATTTGAAACAAAAACCAATTAGTATTTAAGACTCAAAATAAATAGGCCTACCTTTTTACCACAATAAGTAATTAAGTATTTTGTGTATCTTCTCTAACAACTCACACTGTGTGCACAGCCGACAGGTTAGCTTACTTGAATAAGTTAAAGTAGGCTTTGAGGAAGGCTTTTAGGAGCCATGGGTACAGCTTTCATTACAAACAGATATGCCAGCACCGAGTATCCATCATAGTCCTGAGTCCTGACTCAGTTTTGACTTCTTATGATCTTTTTAAACTTTTATTGTTTTTAGGGTGTCTGTCTGCCTTTGGGTTTATTGATTAGAATTGAATTCATTTGTGTTAGTTTATTCCTGCCTACTCAATTGTTTTCTGCCGATTACCCCTGTGTATCTTTCAGTATAAATAGCGTCAGGTGTCCTTTATTGTGGTGTCTCATGGATTTGTTATTCTTCTTTGGATTTTTGGATTTTAGGTCCCTTTGCCCATTTAAATATGACAGCCCCTTAAACCTGAATTCTTTCTGATGTTCACCTGACTCACTTGGTTCCAACAGAAGTCTAAGGAAAAATAGCTTCGATCTCCTTCGAATGTTTGACCTCATTAAATTATTTCTGTACGTGTTTGTGGTCTCAACACTAGTTTAAACTCTTATTGACTATAACAGAGTGAACATCACAGTTCCTATTAGAGTCCAAAAGGGAACTAAAACAGGGTGTGCTTTCCTGGAGCTGGTGTAACAAAAGTAAGCCAGGATGTCCAAGCTGTTATGTAACAAATTAACAATCCCAAGACACAGTGCCAATAAACTTCCTACGTATTCAAGACCTGTGTGAAAATTATAATCCATTTGGTAGGTAAATAAACAAGGCTTTCGGATTGAAGATGTAACATTAGCTTGTCTGCAGTTTTAGGGTCCTCCCAGGAACCTTGTGATTTTTTTTGGCATTGCTTCCACCAAACCGAGTAACTAAGGACACAGTGGAGAAAACGTAAAACACAAGGTGGTTACTGAATGTCAGCTTTTATTTGTTTAAACTTGAAGCAATTCTGATGTTTTCTGATGTTCAATTTGACAGAAAAGAGAAAACAAACCCACCTTCAAGGATTTCTTGCCTCCATTCAAGAGCTAAAAAAAAAACACGTTGTTGCTAGATATAATTGCCTAATATAGCTTATTCTCAATTATATTCTTAATTCTTAGCACCCAAGCTCAGTTGACACAAGACAGAAAGTAAATTTCAGTGGGGAACGTAACAATGGCAAACCAGAGGAAAGATGACACACAAAAGTGTTATGTCATCTAAACTATTTTCAGTTTAGAAGAGGAGTTATAAGCAAAGTGCTCTGTTACTTGTATTGTCAGTGTCACCATCATCAAATCATTCTGAAAGCACACTTTGGTTAGTGTGACCTGCCACATAGGGCTTATGAGTGTGTCATGCTCTCCATATGATTTTGTGTCATGTGTGGTTTAGATGCAGAGGGACTATCTTTTTTATTTTCCCACGTGGAACTTGTAGGCAACCAACATGACAGTGACTGTTGCGCAAAGTTCCCCTTTTTAGCCTTTACAGTCCACCAACACTTCCTGTTTATTTTCTCAGGCTCCTAATTTCTTAGAGAGGATGAAGATGATCACAGAAAATTTTGTTTTGCTTGTCAGGTAGGAGTTGATCTATTTTTTTGTTATTTAAATTATTTATAATTAACTGTTATTATTATTATTATTATTATTATTATTATTATTATTAAAAAACTTTTGTTTTCCACTGTGTCTTTTACAAACCCAGGCATTGAAAATGCATTATTTGTAAAATAACACGATAGGGAGAAAATAGTTGCATGGTTTTTTGTAACGTGCAGACGGAAGAAAAAATAATGTTTTAGTTTAGCATATGTTTCAATACTTTAGCCTTATAGATGTTGTTGTTTCTCCTCTGATCTTGAGTTTCTATAGATTGAGCATAACGTGTTGCTTTTTTAGATGTTTTAGCCTACTTTCCTTTGTCAGACAAGTTCTACTTTAGTGATTTCTTGATTCAACTGGACTAACAATTCAGGGCTGGTGGGAGGAATTAAGCTTTCCAAAAGAGTTAATTTGTGATTTAGGGGGAAATTACTTTTTTTTTACATAGAGCCAGGTTTGAATAGCCTTTTTTCCTTTAATAAATGAAATTATCATTTAAACCTGTATTTTGTATTTGTTTGTGTTGTTTTTATCCAATATTCAGATTTGTTAGACGATCTGAAACATGAGACAAGTATGCAAAAAAAAAAAAAAAAAAATAGAAAGGGACAAATACTTCTGTACTGTTTAGTGTTAATAAGAAATGCTTAGAGCCACTTCTCTGTTGAATCTTTAAATATTCTAAATATAAAGTGTTGTATTGTTTTCTCCTCAGAAAGAGAGCAGGATCTTGCAGACAGGCCTTAACGTCTCTGCTGTCATACCTCTGGGAAGTTTACTCGGCACCTTCTCCTGCAGGCAGGGACATCCTCACTCTGCTGTCTCTCTGTTTCACACTTGCCTGTGTTACTGGTGGCTTGCTTCACCACTGGCTGTCAAAGAGTCTGAGATATGATTACGAAGCGTCGGTTCAAACTGTCAGTATCTACAGCGTGAGCATGTTTCTGGTCTCCTTCCTGTGTCATCCCCTGCGCTGTGTGCTAACAATGATTCTTCCTACAGTCTGCACCAAACAAGGACGGAAACTCCTCATCACGGCCTCTGTCATGATTTTGGTGCTGAATGTCATCCCTAATATCACAGTAAATGTGGGAGCAGTGGCACGCATCCTGAAATGCACTGCTGAGGGTTTTGCAAAGACTTTATTAAACTCATCTGAACCTTTGAACAAAGCCAAGACAGACCTTGTTGAAGAAGCCATCAAAGTAAAGTGGGAGGACTTGAGCATTGTTACCAACTTAAGGACTTTGGATCATTACACACATATTGATGTGTCAGATGTCAAAAGCATGTTTACTAAGATAATTGGGAAGATAGAGGTCAACTTCTCACATGCCAGGAACCTCCTCAGAGAATACAAACTGCTGTCAAACCGGATTCTTGCTGCAGTCTTTGTTGCACTGCTGATCGCTGAATCTGCACGCTACTTGAAATCTTATCTGACATCAGTTCATTTTGATAATGGGTACATCTCCAAAGAGCTCTTGCAAAAAATGCCAGTTAATGAAAGGCCAGCTAAAAATAAAATCAATCTTGAAAACTGTAAAGTAATAAGTCAGGAATGTTCCTCTTGTTTCCTATCACTGATTGTGGTAACTTTATATTTCATTGCAATAACCCTAATAGTAGTTTTGGATCATGTTGTGTACTATATAGTTCAGATGATTGTGCCATGGTTGCTGGATTTTCCACCTACATCTGCTGTTATAAGTGTCAATTATAAGGTAAGACAGCACTCGCTCAATTTAATCTTTTTATTTTCTTTTTGGCTTTTTGGAGTCTTTTATAAATTTGTTTTTCCTTTTAGGTTCAGTGGTTCCCCCCTGCGTTTTGTATTATCCCACAATCCTGCATCAAACGGGAGCTGGTAAACTTCCACAGGGATTACAAGTGGAATTTCAGCCCTGGGCCATCTCTCTGTGATGTGACAACTTCAGCTCCAAACCTGGGAGTCACACTCCTGCTGGGATGTCTCTGGCTGATGAGCTACTTTCTGGTTTTCCTCGAGGTTTACGCAAGGCGGATACGCAGAAAAATCTCTGCATCCTTCTTCAGAAAGCAGGAGGAGAAGAGAATAGCTTACTTGATGAGGAAAATGCATGTGAAGCAAAATAAAAAACACAGAAAAGGGCACATTTCTGTTCATGTGCAAGTTTGAATGACATGTAACAGCTAATGAATAGACTGCTATGGCAATGGGTTGCATGTTTAGACCATTTGGATCAACTTATCTAGTGGTACTTTCACTTTGTGATGTAACCAAAGTCGTGTGGATGTGTAATTTTGTATATTGGTATGATCTGTCCTGTTAGCCTTTTAATTACAAACTCTAATAGAACAGCTTTGCTTGATTCACAGTTCAAAAAGTTATCTTATACTGGGCTTTGGTGCAGCCCCTCTCTTTATTTTCTATCCCTACTCACACCCATCAAAGCCAACTTTAGTTGTTTTTTTTTTTTATTTGAGGCTTTTTGCAAACAAAAGGTTCATGCCCACAGAGCTGTGTATTTGTGTCGTATTAAGGCTGTTCAACGACTTCATACAAGAGTAGAAATAACAGAGCTGTCTCAATCCTGACCTTTTGGCTCACAGGGCTCACAATGTTTCTTGTTTCATTCGGTGGTCTTTGTTGTTTCTGTTTTGCAAAATGTAAACTGAATACAGTGCATCCTGTGTATGAGTCACAGTTATAACACCTTTCCTCTGTAAGTGAGTCAACACTCAACATACGCCTCTTCAAACCCTGTGGTTCAAAGCGATGCGCCAACACTTCTGCTGAATCTGCATCTTGTTTTGGACAGAGACTCGCCTGGTAACTTCCCCCCCCCCATGATATCATCACAGAGCAATGTTTTCCGTGTTCTCTTTTATTTCTTTTATTTCTCTGCAAGTTAGCCTTTTTTTTTTGTTGTTGTTTTACCATCCAGCCCCACTAGATGCCACCATGGTGCTTTGGACAGCTGGGGACAAAGACTAATAAGAAGTGGTAGTTCCTGTCAGGAAATGAACAGTAACAGGTCGGATCTTACAGTTTTTGGAACACTGTACTGACCCGAATACCTTTAATAGATTAAATGAATCTGTTTCATCCACATGTTCAATGATTCGTCAGCTTATTTTAATCACAGTGCCCCTATTTCCTTTCTCTTTTGCATATCAGTATGCTCCTGCTTAAAATCCCCATGAGGCTGTGAGGGTTTATTTTAAGACCTCATCCCAGAATATTAATAGACTTCTTCATTGTCTATTTTTACTCCTGACTTTTGGCCACTTCACAATTGTCTCAGCAGTGTAGAGATGATAATAATAAATTATTCATGTTTTGTCTGATATTATGAGTTATTGCTCCTGTGTTATAATAAATAAAACAAAATAAAATAAATCACTTTATCATCCTTTTTATGTATATTTTTCATAAACTCTGACTGATACCTTTGACTTGACAAATAATGTGGCCTTCTAAACACACTAACTATAATCCTCATTAAGCTTTCATAACATGAAGCAGTTCAATCAGAAAATTACCTGTTCTGTAAGTTTTTTTCTTCTTTGACACTGTTACATATTCATTACACGCAGTCTGCAGACTGAAAATCCAAGAATCTGCGTGCATTAGTATTCTCAGTGACAGCCTTGTCCAAAGACAGAGGGTCAAAAAGCTTTTTAATCTGTTTTCAATCACTTCTTATTTTGTGGATGACCAGTGTTATCATTTTTTCTGCTATGGGGAGCGCAACTATTTAACAGTATCAGCTCTACCCTCACATGTATAATGCCAGAAGCTGTAAAAGCGTTCCCAAATGTGCATCATGGGAATAGCAAGACTCTTAATCTTAGGATGTCTGTGTCTGTTTGTCCCTCTGGGGAGAAGAATTATTCTAATTCTACACACTTTAGAAAACTGGAGAATTTAATGTAAATTATACAAGGAGAAGAGTTAACTAAATTACATCTGGTGTCCACAAAGGCTGTACTTAATACAGCAATTAGTGCTATTTTAATTGCATGTTCAATCATTCCAGTGGATGGTGTGTTGAATTGCATGGTGCCTGCGCTGTTCTTTCAGTAATTACAGGGTTATAGCCACAGAAGCTGACATGATGTTCAGGGCTTGGATGGTAAGATAAAATTGATTTGTACGTGGTGACTGTAGGAGGTGGGTTTGGATATAATGGTGTGAGATGGAGGGAGGAGTATATTGGGAAAGGAGAGAGAGGGAGAGAGCGAGTGAGACAGATGTGGGCGACTGGAGCAACTCTGAAAGAGGATTAAGCAGTCACTTATATTTCCTGGGATACTGCACCTGGGTACTGCCTTTCACAAATGATGGTAAGCTGCCAATTTTTTCCCTTTATCATCTCATTATTTTATTTCCCTGAACTAAATCAAATCCGAACGTGCATTTTTGTTCCTTCCCGAAGCGTCTGGCATTTGTAGGAGAACTGGGAAAGTCTCACATTTTTGATCACCCTAAATGTATATTGCAGCATTACCTTGTGAGATGATTTTAAATGGTCACATTGCTGGAAATTATAGATTTAGCCTGCATGATGGCCTTTAATGCAGAGGAGAACAATCATTTCAATTTTGAGGGTTACATTTTTTTTTTTATCACATCCAAGCATTGAATAAAACCAGTGTTTAATAATGAACTGAATGAAGACAACCTTAGCATTTATGAAGATGGGAGTTTAGCTTTTTAGAAGCATAATTGTAGCACCTTTTTAAATCAAGTTGCTGCTATTAATGTGTGCATTGATGGCTGTTAGGACTATTTCTTAAAATCTATTATCATTTACAGAGCTTGCTACAGTTATTTCATGAAGTGTGACAAAGTGATGTTTTCAAGCCTTGTGCCAGAATAATTGCAACAGGAGTCCATATAGGGAGGAGATTAAAGTGAGTGAATGGATCAACACAGCGCTAGACTAAACATTTCACACAGTATTGTTATTTAAAAAGTGTAACCTTAACAAAATGCCTCATTTAACCCAAACTAGCTTGAACTTAATTGGCTAAGGTTATTGTGTGGGTCATTGTTTAACAAAAGCAATTTGTCAATGCTCATGTTTGTTCATCTTATAATGTATTATTATATTTTGTTGCATTTAGGCTGTCACACCAGAAAACCTTCAGGTGGTCTCTGTTGTTTGAATTTGACTTCTTGTTTATTTATTTACTAATTTTAAATTATTCTTGTGATATGCCCCTTTTAATCAAGGCGCATCCGTACACTGGTTTTAAACTGTAGCTGGGAGAGGGAGTATTACACTTTTTTAAAATCTAGACAAGAATTAAAGGCTTTTACGAAAAGAATTGTAATATTGAACACCCTGCAAGCAAAACTGCTGTCTAATAATTTTGTTTCTCCACATTTTTGCCTTGAGGATTCCCATTTTGCCCCTGAAGATTAACTGAATTTTGGCAGCTGGACTTGAGCAAGATGGAGAACAACACAACCACCTTTCAGGATGTCAGTCGGGTTCTAAATCTGACAGAAATGCCTCTGAACCCTCTTGAAGAACAAGTCATAACGATATTTTTGACCATGCTCATTTGTGGAGTTGGGATTGCTGGGAATATCATGGTGGTGCTGGTTGTTCTGCGCACTAAACACATGGTGACCCCGACTAACTGTTACCTTGTCAGCTTGGCTGTCGCAGACCTCATTGTGCTCCTGGCTGCAGGCCTGCCTAATATCTCTGATGTTGTAGCCTTCTGGATATATGGCTACACGGGATGCTTGTGTATAACTTATCTTCAGTACCTGGGCATCAACGTGTCATCCTGCTCCATCACAGCGTTCACTATTGAACGATACATTGCTATTTGTCACTCCATAAAGGCACAGTTCATATGCACTGTTTCCCGAGCCAAGAGAATCATAGCTGGAGTGTGGATTTTTACCTCGCTCTACTGCACGATGTGGTTCTTTTTAGTGGACACAGATGAGACCGTCTATACCAACGGGGTGGTCGTCACCTGTGGCTACCGTGTCTCCAGAAGCCTCTACATGCCAATTTATTTCCTAGATTTCACTCTGTTTTACGTGATCCCTCTCATTGTGGCCACTGTGCTGTATGGGCTCATTGCCAGAATTTTGTTCATGAGCCCTCTGCCTTCGCATCTTAACGACCGAGCCGGAGGCGGGTCAGTTCACCAGGGGCACTCCAGTACCACCAACAAGGCCAACAAGGGTGCAGTCTCTGCAAGAAAACAGGTACTGCTAAGGTTATAAAGACAAGAAGCTTAGAGCAAAAAGGAAATAAAAGTAATAAAAGGGTTTTTTCTGAGTGGTTCTGAATAAAAATCCATAAACAGATTTAGGTTCAGTCCTAATAGGGTGCTTGTTTGGGTTTAAAGTGGCTTTGTGGATGGGTTTGACTATACCACAGCTAAATAACTCAACAGCCTGACAAGATAGTTCATAAACACGCTGAGTATTCCCAGAGGAGGAAACCAGTCTCTGCCATCCCCGCTAACCTGACCTTTGTAGTTTTGAGTGAACTAATAGAAAACTATTAGTGTTTGCATGACATTTGGATTGGTCACTCACATCCCCCTCGAGGTGGGCTGTAATTGTTTTGTTCTTCAATTATGTTTTCATCTAGCCTAAGGAAACAATTGATCAAAATTTTCATTTGTCCAAATTATTTGTTCATAGCCAAAAGGTACCAACAATTCCCGTCAGCTTTCACTGATGAGACTAATTAACAAATGTCTTCAGGGCTAACTAGCAAAAGTAAGCACTATGAATGTCTTCAAGGACTTAAACTGAGTGCTATGATCTTCATATCAACGTATTATTTATCATTTGGCTCTCTGTGATAGCAGACTTTCTCACTGTGGTTGACAGGGTCTTTTATTCTCACTGCAAGCATGTTTGCAAACTGACCTATCCTGTACTTATGTACAGCCTTAGAGCTATTTATGTGCGTCATGGATTCATATTGGGCATCCTCTACAACACTCACTTGACAGTAAACTCTGAGTCACGGCATGCAGTATGTCTGCTGAGATAATTCACATAATTGTATTCTTCCTCATTGTTATTCCTTATTTCCTTCCTCTGCTGTCTCAATAGATAACAAAGATGCTGGCTGTTGTGGTCATCCTGTTCGCTCTGCTCTGGATGCCTTACCGAACGCTAGTAGTGGTCAACTCCTTCATTGACCCGCCGTACCACAACACCTGGTTCCTGCTCTTCTGCCGGATGTGCATCTACACCAACAGTGCCATCAACCCCATCATTTATAACCTCATGTCGCAGAAGTTTCGTGTTGCTTTTAAAAAGCTCTGCAAGTGCCACTGGGGCCACAGGGAGGCCGAGTACAATGTGCCGATGTATTACAGTGTGATGAAGAATTCGACCCATGAGTGCAATGAACCGGTCACAGAGCAAGAAGAAGTCAGTTATCACATCACCCACAGGTCCAACATGACAGATGATGAAGCTCTCAGCATTTCTTCGTGAATTTTCCTGAAGAAATGAAGCGTTTCAGTGATTGTGCGTGTTTTATCGGTCCATTGTTACTGGCTGTGGGTGCATGATAAATTAATTATGACAATATTTAGGTTTTCTGTTATTTGCACCTGTTAAAAAACAACTACTGTGAAATCATTTTACGTGTGGTTTAATAGTTGTGGTACTTTGTGAAACAGTATTGTAACACCTATGTTGTAAATATCAGTAGAGTCTGTTAGTCCATGCGTTCATGATCTCAGTTACCTCGCCAAAGGAGGTTATGTGATTGATTCAGTTTGTTTGATTGCATGATTACTCAAAATGTTATAAATGGATTTGCATTTTACCAGAGGGGGGCAAGGCCCAAATTAGAAGTTATTAACTTTTGGAAATGCTCAAGATCCAGGACTTTTTGGAAGGATTCTTTATCGCAGCACTTTGGATCATATCTTCATAAATACATATCGAATTGAGTTAAGAAAAAAATGGGAGACACTGTCTTGATGTTATCAAGAAAATATCACAAAACATTTTGCATTCACATATCCTTCAGTGATTCGTTTTACGCATAACGTGGAGGAAATTTTTAGTCTTGGTGGAGCTATGAAGTCTCCAGCTGCTCTTGTTACAATGTGCGCTAAACAAAATGTATTCGTTCTTCCAAATGCTTTGTTTTAAGACACACTGGGGATTTTATGTAATGCATGCTTTGAGTGCGTAGCTTGCCTCAAGACATTGTCCAGCCTTTGTAACTAGTTGTGTCAAGAGCTCGTTCTCTACAGCTAAGCCTCTGCAACACATGGCTCTACAAATGTTAATAACAACTGCACTTCTGCTCTTAGTGTGCTGAACAGTCTGAAGTGGCCTATACTTTGCGATAAATCACACTTTTTACCAACACCAATGATCCACACACACCACAGTCCATTATTTTTCTCTTTTTTCCCCCACAAAGGACTACATTTACTACATGGAAACAAGATAATATAAACAGTACAGACAACAACTGCATAGACAGCTTGAAATTTACTTTATCTGTGGGCACTGAGCATTTCAGACTGTGCAAGTATATCTTCCATTGCATCCTAATTTCAACATGACTAGAGGTCCATGAAGCGAGAATATTTGAATTCCTGCACAAATATCGACAACTTTCAGTGTTTCAAGTACATAGTAGCAAATTCTTTTTTCTTTATATCCCATTAACCCTCATCGTCTCTTCCCTGAATTTAGACTAACGTATAATGCTAAAAACTAAGCAAATCTTATCCCCTCATCCATCCACCAAAATTATTCCAGACGACAAAGGATTTTTTTTATGCAGGACATGTTTGTATCATTACATTTTCAGTCCTGCAGGAAAGAGGTAATGATCATGGAAAGCCTGATGGCAAACACATCCGTTTTGATTCGAAACATTAAAATACAGCCAAAGGAGATCTAACAACAAGCAACAGTATTAAATAAATATTGTGATGCTAATTGGCATCAACAAGTTTGCACTCTCCCTTATCTTCTTATTGTTGTGGTGTGCTGCCAGCTGTATCACTGCGTGTCTTTGCACCTAAATATATGCAGGTCCATTTGTCACTTAGTATGTAAAGAACCAGTGTGAGGCCCATGTATTAAACATTTACAAATGTTTTGCATATATTGCAGTTATCTATTCTGTACTTGACTATGGAATTTTGTAAACAAGCTTGTGTTGCCCTGTGAACTGGGATTAACAAATCCCCTTTACACATCTAAATGTATTCATTATCTTTATGACAGTTTTGTGTGTTGAATTAAAATAATTCCCTACCATATTATTCAGGCATTTCTTTTAGAAAATAGGAATTTAATGTAGATTTGCTTTTGTGAAGTTGATTCACAAGTACAGTGGGGAATTAATTATTTGATCCCCTGCTGAATTTGTTCTGGTTTGCTCACAAAGAAATGAACAGTCCCAGAAATGCAGTAGTTTCAGTAGTTTCATTTTAACCCTCTCAAGGCAGGCGTTGCAGATTTGCAACAGTTAAAAACTAACAACCTGATTACCCCACATGCATATTTTATGAGGTTTTTTTTACTCAGAAGTACCACTGCAGGACTTGGTTGTGCATTAGCAACAAAAAGTTCAATTTGAGCCTGAGAGGGTTAATGGAGAGAGACAGAATATCAACCAAAAATCAAGAAAAAATGCATTACAAAAAAATTTATGAACTAAAAGTGAAATAAGTATTTGATCCCCAAGCAAAACCCTACTTGATGGAGAAACCTGCATTGGCAAGCACGGCGGAAAGATACTTCTAGTAGTCGGTCACCTGGTTTTCACACATCACAGGGGGGATTTTGACCCACTATTCTTCACAGAAACTCTCTAAATCCTTTATGTTTCTTGGCTGCCATTTGCTAAATGGCAAAGCTTCAGTCCTATCCACTGATTTTCAAAAGGTTTTAGAATTTCTTCTTCTTTAGCCACTTCTTTGTTACCTTGGTGGTATGTTTTGGGTCATTATCATCCTGGAAAGACACATCCATGCCCCACCTTCAGTGTTCTGGCAGAGAGAAAGAGGGTCTCAGCCAAGATTTTATGTTACATGGCACCATCCATTGGGCCTAAGTGTGAGAGCTGATGTTGTTCTCTACCCTTAGAAGAAAACAGCCAAAAAGCATAACGATTACACGTCCATGCTCGGCTGTGGGGGTGGTGTTCTTTGGGTCATAAACACCATTTCTCTTTCTCCAAACACAGCAGATCGAGTTGATCCCAGAGAGTTTGATTTGTGTTTGAGCACAGTATTTCCTCCCACGATTTCTGTAAATCATTTAGGTGTTCATTGGCAAACTTGACAGGCCATATCTGTGCCTTCTTCAGTTGGAGGATCTAGCAGCACTGCAAGACTGTGTAGCCACATAATGAGTTGGAGAATCTGTAATTCACTGGCTTACTGATTGTAACAGGATCAAATAACAATTTCCCCTACTATTGTTCTACAGGATATTTCAAGCAGCACATAGCTATTGTCCGTTTTCATCACTCTTAATAACCTATATCTGCTCACAATATGAATTAATTCCATATGCAGAGTTTCATAGTGAAGCACCACAAGAGCCTGACAAAGAGAGTGAGGACGGAAACCTACAGCACAGAGCCAAAGAGAAGCAGCAGAAGCTGTTGACTGAACTCTAGGGTGTGAAAAAGGGAACAATACTGTGTGTGTAGGTATAATAATAATAATACCACATGATTTATAGTTCTCTCACATTGTTGTGGAGGACTTCTGACCCACTCTTCTTCACAATGTTGCTTCAGTTCATTGAGGTTTACAGGGATTTGTTTATACACAGGGCTCTTAAGTTCCACAGCATTTCAATCAGGTTGAGATCTGAACTTTGACATAGCCATTAAAAGAACTTGATGATTTCTTTTTCAGACATCCTAAAACAGATTTGCTGGTGGGCTTGAGAGCAAGCAGCTTGTCCTGTTCCATGACAGGATATACTGTGATAGGTCTCCACCAAACATGGTGCTCTGCATTATGGCCAGACATGTCCATTTTGATCTTGTCTGCCCAAAGGATACTGTTCAAAAAGCCCTCTGAACAAACCACCCAGTGACTGGGCTGTTTAGGTGCAGCTTTGCAAACTGTTGACATGTAGTTTTTAAAGAGAAGAGGCTTTCAGTTCTACACAAGCCGTGCTTGGTTTTGTTTCTCAGAGCCTTTCACAGTCTGACATTGGCATGAATTTACTGGGACATCACACTCCTGAGAAAATTGTAGCAGACCAGACCAGAAACCTGCCAAAATTGTTTTTACAAAGACAAGAGTACTGTATGGGTGACGTAAGGGTGTAGACATTAAACTGTGTACAATTCTGTGAAAATTACACTTTCTTTAAACTGTAGAGTAAATACACATAAAAATGTGTAACATACTCGATCATTTGTCATGCATTGCTGTTCTTACGAAGTGTGTCAGACTGTATCACTTTTTTTTTTGCTACAAGAAAAACAGGAAAAAATACATCAATTCCTGAAATAGATGAAAGGCTGCAGGCTGCTGTTTCAACACCGTCCCCTGTTTGTTGTCAGTTTTCATAGAAACTGCCCAGACATGCTAAAGAAATGACTCAAAGTAACGCAGACCAAATTTGAAAGAGATCTAATTTCTTTTAAAGCAGCTAGTCTGACTAGTCTTGGTTACCACATGTTGTATTGTTGTTTAAAAACATGCTGTGCTTCAAGCTGACAGTTGTTAACATGGAGTTGTCTGGCTGTAGATTATTCAGTCAGAAAATAACTAGCAAGGAGGTTTACTGAAAGCTGCCCTCTCCATACAACAATTCTTTAACCTTTAAGGGACAATTTAGTTTGTTTGTTTTTTTATTTTAATTTTCCTCTAGAGTTTTCTTTGTCCCAACGATTCACATCTGCGATCCTAAACAGATTTGTCAACTGTCAGTTTTCATGTTAATACTGTTATAACCTTTAACAACATCAATGATTCCCAAATGTCACCAAAACAAGAAAAACATGCAAAAAGCTCAACAGTTGCCATTGTTTCACATCAAATTGAAATGCTAATGAAAAGTAGCTCATTTGAAATTTAAATGCAACTGAGAGAAGAGTGAAGTGTTTAAGGGGTGAAAATACAAAGATAAGATAAAGCAGAGTGCGTTTATACAGGGTCAAAGTTCCTGACGTGTTTTACACAGTTTCTCTAACTTAGTGGAATCTCCTATTCAGTGTTTCTTTTATCAGTCTTTATGGGAAAAACAATTATCTGCAATCAGAAATTAAGACATTTCTGTTAAAGGGCATTTACTTTTTAATCACAGAACACACAAAACACAAACCACAGCTTGAATAATGAAAAACAAAAACTGGATAAGAGCTGAGTATCTCTTCAGCAGACAAATATGCACAAAAAAAAATATGAAGGATATGAAGCCATTTTAACTCAAATTCTAATATTAGAATATTTTAAAACTCTAATTAAGTGGTTTTGATGGTTGAACTTAGCCAAACAGGAAATTAAAAAGTTCTACCACAGGGGTCAAACTCCAGTCTCGTGGTTTAAAGTCATGTGTTTGTGCAACTCACCCAAACAGTTTCATCAAACTGAAAATGTTCAAGTTACTCTAACATAGGCACACACATTGACAAGAATGAAATGAGACACAAGGTGATATTCTTGGTGGTTTTATGTCATATTAGTATAATGTTGACACAAATGCTACAAAAACATAAGCTCCTTGGCAGAAGTAATAACTTGACTGGCTTTTAATGATTTGTGAAGTAGTTCTGATGCCTGTCCTTCTCATTACATGCACAGTCATTAATAATCAAGCTCCATCTTATCTTAAAGATGCCATAGTACCATATCACTCTCTCTATCAGAATGCTGTTCTAATCTAAGGTCTTTAAAAGTAGAACAGGAGGCAGAGCCTTCAGCTTTAAGGCCCATCTTCTGTGGAACCACCTCCCAGTTTGGATTTGGGAGACAGACGCCCTCTCTGCTTTTAAGATTAGTCTTAAATCTTTCCTTTTTGACAAAGCATTGGGGCAGGATTGGCTGACCCCAAATCTTTCCTTAGTTATGCAGCACTGTGGGCTTCCCATGATGTGCTGAGTGTTTCTTCTTCTCTCACCATTTTCACTATATTTTATGCACCACTCTGCATTTAATTTTTAGTTATTAATAATTATTAATAACTATTAAAGGCTCTCTTTCACAGCTTGCCTTTGCCCTGGCTTCCTCACTTTACCCCTAGTTGGTTGCCCCTCCTTGAACTAGTTCTGCCAGGGCTTTCTTCTAGTTAAAAGGGAGTTTTCTACAATCATAAGGGGCCCAAAATGTGAAAAGAAAATATTCTTCACACATTCTTCCCACCCAATAAACCAAGACCAGCAGTGATATGTATGTTGATAAAATGTAACCGTATGGCAATTATAGTGCTAGCATTGGAAAATACATTTATTGAACCGAAGGCATTGTGTATTATTGTACCTACAATGATCATTTCCAGGCCCCCAGTTTTATCTTTAGCCTCCACGGAAGTATCTATGCATGTTTGTGTTTAGTTTACCTTCTTTAGCTCTCCATTAAACCACATTTTTTTCTGATTGGCTGCCCCCTGTAAACAGACGCTTTAGCCAGCAGTTGGGTGTGGGGTGCCTAGATAATAGGGATAGCCACTCTTAGTGACATCATACATATCCAAGAGTGGAGACTGGTGTCTGAAACAGAGCAGTCTGAAGCCTGGGATTTTGGTTTATAGGTGTTACTTGCACATACACCATTATTTAATACTTTGGCAATGTTCACTATCAAGGTTCTGAAGTAGGATTTTTTTTCAGTGCACTGATTCCACATTTATGGCTCTCCTAATTTACAGCCCTTACATTTGATAAATGTAACAGATCTGATGGGAATAAAGCCTAATGTGATTAAGACATGAACCAAATTGTGTTTTATTTGTGTCACAGATGAATCTCAAGAAGCTCCTCTCAGCCTTTTTGTAAACATCATGCAGGTGATGTTGAACATAAAGAAAAGAACAGGCAGCAGCAAATATTTTATATTTTAAACCCTTTTGATAACGGAGAACACGAGAAGCTGCTCTTCTGTGAGGATGAATAATTTGTTCATTTGTTATTATTCATTTATTTAATAACATGCGACTGTCGAGAGCTCTTGTCTTGTCAGTATCAACATAAATAATCAAAGGGCAGCCAGAGTGTTTGGTGTTGAACAGGAAGCCCATTACACTGTAATGAAGAGCCTGCTTATTTTTTCTTATCCATTAATCCTCCCATGTTTGAATGAATTAGTCTCTTAGAAGGTCCTTTAGCAAAAGTACAAAATGCTAGAGAGCCGACTTTATTGCGACATGAAGCTGGAAGACAGGGGATGGGTGAGCACATCTCACACTTTTCAGTACCCTCAAAGCAAAACTTTTGCTTTTGTTTTGTTCTTCAAAGGAGTCTGATGCGCACAGAAATAAACACCCTGGAGGTCTTGAGGTAAATAATATAAATCCATAAACATAACTCAATTTTTTACTGACCTTTAACTTAAAAAAGAACAAAAAGAACAAAAGCTCTTCGTGTTTTTGAACGCGGGCACCAATTTTGTAAGATGAAAAGGGAGCTGAACTTAGCCAAGCTGATACTTGATGTATATGCACACACGTTCAGTTTTGGTTAAAGTGTGCAATACAGTACGCAAATATTTACCCCATAACTGCTGTCATAGTAATCTTTCTTACACCATTTATAGAATTTCTTTAACTTTTTCAGGATCCAGTTATTTAAGTTGCATCTATAATGTATATGTTTGTTTTTAGCTCAACTTGTGATGCTTTTATTCTGAAGGTTTGAGTAACTCCTTCAAGCAAACAGCAAGCATGAGCATGTTTTGAAAGTCATGCTAATCAAAATGCACTTTAGCAGGATATTTTTAAGAAAACCTTTGATGAATTGACACAAATTTTTGTGCATATGGCCAACAAGAAATGTATTAGTTTTATCTTTGTTATTGCTTTAGTAGAATTTCATTTTGCCAGCTGTGTCTTATATTAACATTCTTCATCTTGCTATTGCAGTGCATTTAGTTTTCAGCATTGCTTTTGAGACAAATCTTTGAATAAATCAGTTTGTCTGCCTGTAGTTCAAGAGAACAGTCATTTGACAAAGAGAGCACACCCTCACATTTGGCATTTGACAAGTCCTGTGGGTCTGAGATCTAGCTCCAAGAATATTGGACATATTAAAACAACTTAAACAGCCAACCCTATATGGGATTTACAACCTCATGCATTGAAATGTATCAGTTGAGCCATCAGCTGATGTGTCCTGGCATTTAATTAAAAAATTCATTGAATCTTGTTTTGACTTTATTTTTACTCCTTAATTAATTGTGCCTCCCTTTGACTTATCTCTGTGTTTATGGCTTCATATTCCTGGTTTGTTCTCCCCCACCAAAGGCAGGGAGTGTGGTCAAATTTTGTGTGATTGTAAATGGTAATAAAGGCTCGAGCTGATTTAATTTTGATGAAAATCGGGTCAAGCAACTAGTCTCAATGTTGACCTTGAAATTAAATTTTATAAAGCCATATTGAGAATAATATATCATATGAAAGGGCATGGAGAGAATTATACAACACTATTTTTATTTTTTCAGTACAATTACCTCTCTATTATTCCCTACAATAATACCCTAAACCCACATTGTATGAATATATCTTCAAATCTCAAGTTTTTCTGGCTTATAAAAGCCAAAGACTTCAGTCAGCTCTGCTCGCTCACATGGGTAAAGATAATAAAATATACCATTTAGTATGTAATGCTTTAGTGTCATAAGTCAAAAGTTAGACACTGGCATGTTGTTATAAAAACAGGCTAATGTCAGCATGTTGAAATAAAAACATCATAAAACATTAAAGTTTTCAGGGGGAGTTGTCTTCTCTGGCTGCTTTTGTTATAGTAACTGAGTTTCCTTGTGAGTCTTCTGTGCTTTTACTTCCTTTATCTGAGTTTACTCCTTTGTTAGTGGTTGTTTGGCTTTAATTTTTTCCAACCAAGCCCTGTTCCTACATCTGTATCACTGTGTAATTAGTCCTCCATGTATACAGTCTTGTCTTTTCCTTTGTCATATTTTCTGTTTTCCCTTTGGAATTCCACTTTTTTAAATAATAATAAGAATAATAATAATGTTTAAATTCTTTTTCTTTTTTTTTTACTTTTCCTTGTATGAACAGATTGAGTACTCAATAGGACTCGTAAAAATTTTCAGTGTGATATTTTGCACTGCTTTTTACATCAAACAAATACACAGGCTGAATCTTTCCCTCATCTCTGCAGCTCAAATAAAATTCATACTGCTTGGATATATACACTGAAAGAATATATCATATATCCCCCTGTGAGTTTTCCTACCATGTGATGAGCCTCTCAGAATCAGGGTCTGATTAGCATCAGAGACCTGACTGAATGTGGAGGTTGTGGGTGAGGTTGCTATGAGACGGCCTGAACTTCATTCCTGGACTATAGATTAAAGTAATGATGGGTAAGAAGTATGCAGCTGTATCGCAGCTGTACTGTTTGTTCATGTTTACAGGAGCTGAACAACTCTTTGTGTTTGTCTGTGAAACCCTCTTCCTTCTATCTATGACTGTATCATAATCACAGTCAACATGTTTAAGTTGTGCTTTAATTTAATGCCCTCACTTGTTTTAGATCAAATTCTTCCAAAACTGGCTTCATGGATTTACTGGAACTGGTACATTACAACACATTTCACTGCACCTGTGGCAGGCAGTGGCCATTTCATTATAATGTTACCAGATACTGATACATATATAGATACTGTTGGTAAAATAAAATACTAAAATAGTGATGAAAAGTACTACAGTTAGGAAAATTTGTTGAATTATGTAGAACCTTTGGTATGACTTATTAAGTAACACACAATAAGACACGTAAATGTTACTACAGTAGATGCCAGATGTTACAAGTCTGTGACTTTTATTGCAGTCCTCTTGCACCAGGGGTTTGGTGAAGGTTGAAGTAGAATAATGCTTAATTTGAAATATCACAATTGTGTCCGTTTATTAAGTCATTTGCCTATCGAGAGGCTACAGAGAGAGGTTTGGAACCAACGCAAACATACTCATGTGCAGTCTTCCAAACTCACAACTACACAGCGAAGGGAGTGGAAGCAGGTTTACCAGGAAAGGAAGAAGTGAAAAGAACAGTCATTGACTGAAGTGAATCATTTTCACTCAGTTTCACTTCATCTTTTTGTATATTATAAGATGGTGTGAAAAAAATTTGCATCCCTTCCAGATTTCTTTTTTTTCTGCATGTTTGTCACACAGGTTTCAGATCAAACTCATTTTAATATCACACAAACATAATCCATGTAAATACAAAATGCAGTTTTAAATGATGATTTCATTTATTGTTTATTTTTCATTTATTGTCTGGCTCTATGTGAAAATAGAATATGTAATCAAGCATTTGTGATAACTGGTAATGAGGTTTTTTTTAACATCACTGCGAACAAATTCTAGCCTTGTTTGCAGAGTTGCTTTAATTAAGCCACACTGGATGGTTTTTGAAAGTATGAACAGCTTGTTTTTGGACAATCTGATTTATGTCCAGACTTTAACTACAACGCTTTCACCTGGGATGTTTCATAATATTTTGCTGCTGCATAACAAACAAGTATGGTTGGGGCACAAAGTGATGTCTGGACATTCTTCTTCAAGATTTTCTGGTAGAGAGCAGAATTTATGGCTCCATTTGTTACAGCAAATCATGCAGAACCTGAACAACCCCAAACCATCACACTACCACTATTGTGTTTTTTTTATTGTTTATGTGATGTTCTTTTTGCAAAATGTTAGATTTACGTCTGATTTAATGGGACACAAACCTTCCCAAAAGTTACATTTTTGTCTGATCACAACAGAATATTTTCCCAAATAATCAAGATGCTTTTTGGAAAATGTGAGTCTTTGTGTTCTTTTTGGTCAGCAGTGGTTTTTACTGGGGAACTCTCCCATGGTCTCTTTCTTATTGTTAAATCATGAAAGCTTACCTTAAAGTTACAGTGTGCAAAATCTCACCACTAGATGTCAGTAGATGTAAAATGCGTGTTCACGTCTGTTTATTCTGGAGGAACCTGTAAAACTTTGTAAAAAGAAATCCGATATGAGTCAGTGACACTCACGTCTGTCTGATGACAGCGATACTGAGGTTAGTTGTTGAGGATCCTCTAAACGTTTCCCTTACTCAGGTTAGCTTTGACTAATATTTTAAAAAATTTAAAGAATACAGAAAAATACGTAATCAGGAAGGAGGTAAATTTTTCACAGCATTGTAACGTCACTCTCCTCCACAGCTGGCTGATGGACCAAGAAGAGCATACGCATCTCTGCAGGTACATACATTAGATACACATTTCAAAGCTGCCCATGGAGTAGTAGCAACATGCTACCACTACTGAACCATCATTTTTATGATATGAATTTTTATTACAAGTCACCAGCTGCACATATGGCCCAGGTTGTCGACCCCAAGCAAAGAAGTACAACAGGAATGACCACTTGACTGTTGGTCTCCAGCTATCTGTGTCTGCAATGGAGTATAATCAAGACTTGATAGAACAAATCTGCTGAAGAGGTCAATGTGAAGAGCTGTGGAGCATGTGGGAGGACAGAGGTCTGATGGAAAAGGCAGAGTGGCTGAAGCTGAGCTGGAGAAGGTTTGCTTGGCAAAGATTGGATGGTTTGTAAAGACGAACTGATTTGGTATAAACAGCAGACACTAAAGCCTTGATTATACTCAACTGCAGACATGGACAGCTGTAGACCTGAATCCCGAGTAGACTTTCCTCTCATACTTCCTTCTTCACTTGAAGTTCGCTTGAAGTCTGCTGCCTGGGGTGCATGTTTAAGTGATACACTACAGCATAAATTCTCTGTAGCCAAGTCCAGAGGATCACAAAAAAAAAAAGAAAAAAGGCACACAGATCATCATCTGATGGGGAAATTTACATCACTTGCACCTGAGTGGACAAGAGTGGAACGAAGCGGACTCGCCGTCATGGAAAGTGTGATCGAAACTTAAGTGCAAACTAAATTGCATCAGAACAAGAGGCCTGGCATGGCTATCAGTAAAGTAGTGAAAACAATGTAGTAGAGAAGAGCTCAAAAACCAGGGTAGCTTTTCTGCATGATGATGAGTAGGTGAGTCACAGGTGTGTATACTGATTAAGAGGAACTTTGAGAGCAGGACATCAGGATGCCAGACTACCACACACAAGAGGATGAATAGTGTATTCCTGGGCTGTGGTCAAATGGTTAATTTTGCATATGAACCTTCCTCAAATGAGTGAATCAACCTGGAAGTATCTGAACAGCAGCCACAACAACAACTAGTTTTAATGTCTTTTTTTTTCACTTCATGGCATAACCTGATGACTTGGGCTGGACCTTGAATAACAACATATGTTAAATCTGCAACATTAGGTAGCCAATGATAAAATCTGCTTCTAATTAGGGGCATTTCCAAGATTTGTTTTAAATGCAGTGACATGGGAGGTGTCTAACAACCTTTTGCAGGCTCAAGAGAAATCAGAAAATTTACATTCATGCATAAAATCCAATAAAATTTCCTGAAAACTGGTTGAAAATTCACACATCTTTTTTGTACAGTTCGGGTGAGGTTTGACACACCATCCAAACCCCACCCATAGCCCCGCCCCCTTTAAATAAGGTACTCTGTAAGCTCTATGACTATCAAAATGATCAGAGTGAATTCAGTTAGAATCAGGTATGTCTGTTGCTTTATTGCCAGCCTTCAGGGTTAAGATTAATGACTTTTACTTCAGACACAGAGAGCCATTATAAAGGTATGAGTCACATTTGATCATGAGCAGCTAATCAGTGTGACAAGCATTTCATTTCACTTTACTGGCTAGATATTCCCTTTTCTTTAAAAATCAAACCTGTGTAGGAAAGTCATGACTATCACCGATTCTCTTTTATTTGATCTGCATGAAACAACACAGTATTAACACAATGGGCAAAGTATCTACAAAGATCTTTGTGTGATCTTTCTGTAGTTTTACCACTGTAATAACAATAATAGATTGCATTTATATAGCGCTTTTCAGGACCCCTCAAAGCGCTTTACAATACCACTATTCATTCACTCACTCTCACATTCATACACTGGTGAAGGTAAGCTACAGATTGACAGAAGTGAGGCTGCCATATTGCGCCATCGGCCCCTCACCAGTAGGCAAAGTGTCTTGCCCAAGGACACAACGACCGAGACTGTCCAAGCCGGGGCTTGAACCGGCAACCTTCCAATTACAAGTCGAACACCCAACTCTTGAATCACGATCGCCCAACTGCAGATGTACATTAATAAGCAGCTTTGTAAGAGTCTGGTCTGAGCTGGAGCTGGTGCCTTTTCCTCATGAGCTGTCTTTTTGATGATTTCCTTTGAGATTAAAGACAAATGTTTAGAAATTGTAAGACTTTTTTTTACTGCCTTCAAAAAAAAAAGAAAATTATATGACGTATATGATGTTTTTTTTAACATGTCTGAAGATGTGCATTGATATGTGAAGATACAGATGTGGCATTGAACATGGCACACTATGAAAGCATACAGAATGCTTCAGTTGATGTGCTTTCACCATGATCGAGTGGAAACATTTCAGTGTTGATTAACGGTATTTAAGGTGTTGTAATGTGAACTTTAATGAGACCCTGCTGTATGTTCATATTTATGTTTGAGACAATATTATTGCGTGAATTTATACATAAAATTCTAAAGCACACACAAACGTGAGTGAAGCAGGTCATTTAACCTAGATAAGAATTTTAAAGGTAAATTAAACTATGCAGTAGTTTGTCTTGTAAGTGCATCTGCAGTTCTGCCTAATGCTGCTTCACGTGAATACCCATCAGACAGACAATGTTTTAAACCAGCTGACAACATGTACTTTTACTGATTCCCTGCAGTATCAAATAAAAATTGTCCATAAATACCTGTATATCAAATAAATGACAAATCAGAATAATGAAATCCATATATATACACACAGGAAACATTCTGTTTGTATGTGCAATATCTGTGATGATTCAACTGAAAGGTAGATGTTTGCGATTTAGTGGTGTCTGGATGTGCAGGGTGTTGTGCTGTGGAGTCTGATGGCTGATGGCATCGAGGATCCCCCTGAGCGCATTAAGACACTTGTCTGGATGAGTCTGCAGCCAAAGATGCTCCTGAGCTGTCTCAGCTCGGCTACAGAGGATCAGAGGATGGATATTCTTCAAACAGAGCGGTCACGCATACTCTGTCAGTGTCACCGCCACTACCAAAGTAGATCCATGATGTCCACATTTATACCTAAAACTGTCTGATAGTGTTAGACCTACACAAAAAAGCTGTGTGTTGATGTAGTGTTGATGAGCTATTATTATTTGAAGTGTTAAATAGGTTCTAGTGTTCTTATATATAATTAAACAAATACTGGTTTTCTATTAAAATGTGTGAACACTGATAATAAAGTTTGAAAATGATTTATAGTCATGATTTAGGTAAAATAATAGTTGAATATTTTCTTTATTTTTTTTCAGGACATTTTGGGGCCTGAGGCAACAACGCAGAGCGCATAGAAATTACAAAAGTAGGCCAAACTAAGTAATGTTGCATCTAAGGGTGTATTGTTGTTGCCTGATGGACAAAAAAAAGCAGTTAGCCTTTGGAACAGTACAATAAAGTGTATGACAGCATTAGATACTGATGAATATCACATGCAAAAGAAGAGTGGAGTCGTCAAATCACATCCAGAATCAAATTATATATGCTTTTTGACCACAGCTTTTTGTCTGCCAAAATTCACAACCAGTAAAACCTAGTTCTAATGGGTGTTCAAAGCACTCTGGGTACAAACATCGCTCTCTGAGAAACCCGGATCAATACATCTTGCATTGCAATCAGAACAGTCTTAAAAAACACACACTCACTCTGAAGTTTTTATGAATCGATTGATTGTATTTTTTTTTTCCTTTGGGACCAACAGAAACATCAGTAGAGTGCTATAAATGAATATTTTATATGTGCCTTGAGGGGAGAATTTTTCACTACAATTCTTCTCTTACCTGTATCGCTGCTTTTTACTCTTCACTGTTGCCAAATATTGCTCACGGGGAATTTTTTAAATCACTGGGTTTTTCTCATATCTTGAACAGCAGTTACCTTGCAGTGTAAATTTCCTGAAAAGACTTTTGTTTTTATTTTATATTATGGTTTGTAATCAAAGAATAGAAGTCTGCTTTAATGCAAATAAGCCAACATTATCATGAGTGTGCAATTTGCTGACATATGTGAATCCTTATATGGAGGCTATAGTTATTATTCTTTATACTAAAGCAATACTTGTTATTCTGTCACTGATAAATTCAAAAAGTGTGAAAAAAGAATCTGCAAAAACGAGCTGAAAATGTAGAGGTACTGAACTGAACAGTACTGATCAGGCCGATCACAATATTTGTGGACTACATCAATGAGGCATGCCGTTATGAGGCAGTTCATTACTCAGTACTGGAGAAGCTAACTTTTTAAACTACAAGTTACATTAGTTTTGCATTGCCCCTTAAAATGGTCTGAAGTGCATTTTCTCAAAAATACCAGTTAGTGATGTAAACCTGAGGTTATAGTCTCACATCTACACAAATCCTTGTCCAAATTAGGACATGCATACACACTTTCTCTTAGTTTTTATGTATGAACACAAAACTTGATGATGGCTTGAACCCAACAGAGTTCAGTGAATGTTTTTGCAGATGCTACAAGGGTAGATGAGTATATGGAGGATCTCAGGAGAGCTGGTGATAATGGGGGTGGGCGGGAAAGAAAAAAAACATCTATCATGTGGCACATGAGAATGAACAGTAGTGGCTGGGTTATAGCAGAAGCCTTGAGGCAGAACTGAGGTGCAGATGAACCAGGTGTTTGTTCCCCAACAATGAGACCTTAAACATAACAAACCACATTACAAACACAGATCACTACATGTGACATCTGGTTTCAGCAGCCCCTGCTGCTAATATGCAGCTTTTCATAGACAGCTACACATTAACCTGCAAGTCAAACCAATGTTTGTTAAACTTTATTACTTAACATCAGCCTAAAAAATTTGTAATCAATAATATAATATAAGTTTTTATTGTCATTGCCATTACAAAATTTGCTGTGTACACGAAAAACAATATTTCCACACACCCACACGCTCATGCTGGAAAAACAATACATGCAAATAATAATTAGACATCCTCACATGCTTGTGTAATCATGCCAAATACCAATATGTCAAACCCATTTCCACACTTACACATAAATCACCCACCTCTGTCTACAATAACTGCAAATTACTCTGATAGGAGCATCAAATCCTGTGCTGTAAAAATAAAATAATAAATACGACTATTGCACCTGATGTCTACAGGTTATTGCACACGGATACGACATGACATGCAATACTGCACATACTGTTACGAAGCTGTTACACCTGAGCCTGACCAGTGTGATGTAAATGTTATAGTCAGTGGTGTAGTCCTGAGATTATTAAGATGCGGATGCTTGTAAAGTGCTGAGCGCTCTTAGCAAGAAGTGTCTTCTCGATGTCAGACAAAGTCATCACCTTAGCCTACAGGTTATCATTTAAAATAAAAGTTTGTAGACCTAGTTTATTGCTGCGTTAATTACACTTTGTGCCACCTGGGACCTTTAAAACATGTTCAGGATATCTGGGAATCTTAGACTGCACACCTTAAGGATTAAACTAAAATCCAGTATTCTTACAGATTACTTTAGGTATCTCTTAACTTCTATTCTATGTCTTATTCATCAGTACAAGATGGGAAGCTATGGCACTAAATACAAATTGCAGTTGTGGCTTTGCTGACATTTGATTATAAAAGTCACGGTAGCTCAACGGTGGCTCAAGGTAAAAATGTCTGATTAATCAACCACTCTGAGAGGAACAGAATGACAAAGGTGCAAAACAGCAATCAATACCTGGTGAGACATTTCACTCAAAATTATCATAAATCATAAATGTCAGTTTTGTGGTGGCTCTACAAGATACCAGAATTCAATATCTGGACAACATAAACATCTGTACAAGATTTCCCTTTGGGCGAAAGAAGGCGACAAACCAACCGACAGATCATCAATACCGTCTCTAAAGCTGAACCACTATATCGGCACTGCTAAAAATAAACAACCTTCCACCTTTTATCACCAAGCTCTTTTGTCAGTTTTCATCTAATCTCTCAAGTTTTAAAAAGCATGGTGTTGTTTGATCTGCCAAAGCAGACAAAAGACATATAAGACCAATGAAAGCATGATAAGCTGGTACTGTCCTTATTAGACGTCTCACTGGAGGAACTTAATTCTGAATGACAGCTCCATTTCACTGCCTGTGTCAACCTTATTGCATCTCAGTGTCCCGCAGTTGTATGGCCATGGCTGCTGTCATGATTAATCTGCTCCATCTCCCCTGACATCTGATTTTTGTGCCATAACTCAGCCGCTGACTTGAGGTGAGTGTTTTTTTCACACTCTGCTGTTTCTGCTCGTGTGTCTATAAATAAGACTTTTGCTGCACTGTAAACTGCCCGGAGCAGATCCCTGTTGATTGAGTGCTAACTTACTACTTAATCTCACAGTAAGTACATGCTCTTACTATGCCAGCCTGTGGAGGGAAAATGTAATAACTAAAACGTTATACTCGGCGAGACTGTCTTTTGAAAATAAAGGATTATCCGATTTGACAAGTGTGGCATCTTGTTTGTCTGAATTTGTTGCCTCGGCCCAGTTCTCCCACAGAAATAATGAAATAAACTTGAACTCAGTGGCATCTGAAAGCAGAAGAGACATAAAAATAAACCCACTAACTAGTCGTGCTTGGACTAAAATCCTTCTCTGTATATGTGAAAATGAGCACAGCTTCATTTTGATTTGTTGCCGAAAGCAAAATGAAAATATTATTACTATTTAATAAAGAACCAGTTATGCAGACCAATCTTAGTACTAATGAAAGAATAAAAAATATACTGAGACTATAGCTTTATAATAAGCCTGTGCATACATATTGATGTATACAATTCAGGTTTGATAACAATAAAAAACAGCTAAAATATATCAACTTACTTTCTGCACTTGCCCTACAGCCTTAATTTTTACTTCACTTGACCTCCTCAGTAAAACGCACCTGCTCCCCTACGTCTCACTCTCTTCACTCCCTTTGTTACTGTTTGCTTTTTTCCCCTCTGTCTTATTTATTTATTTATTTATTTTTTACAGTACCTTGATTTCTATCTGAAGTATGAAATATTTGCCTTAAATAATTTCCCTGATCATCTTTGCACTGTTTTCATAGATTTCAAGCTGCATCATTGTTATGGTTGATTTTACCTCCAGTGCTGAACTGCCTCCCTTCTCTCTTTCTCCTTCCATTTCGCTCGTGTTGTCAGCACCTCCCCTCTGGAGGCATAGCTTCGACCAGTCTCTTCTGGCTTCCTGGTTGGTACACCTGCAGTCGGTCACTCATCATCTACTTTTTGCAAGATTTTTCTGCCAGTTATGTGGCACTGACTGTGTGTGGCAGCATTTTTCAGGCCCCCTCGTGGTATTTCCTGTCTACTTTTAAAAGTTTGAAGTGTGTTGTCCTAATATCTCAGATCTTCTTTCAGTGCATCAGACAGTGACCAATGCCTCCAGGCTCCTCTGGTTTGGATATATGTCTGCCCACTCTGCACCTGCCTCCCCTTGGACCATTCATTCATTCATCCATCCATTCATCCATTCTTTCCCCTCAGGGTCACAGGGGCTGGAGCCTATCCCAGCAGCCATAGGGCGAGAGGCAGGGTACAGGCTGCTAGTCTACTGCAGGGCTAACACATAGAGACAGACAACCATTCACACCTTTGGGTAATTTAGAATTACCAATTAAAGTAAACTAAGTGCATGACTTTAGGAAGGAAGTCCGATTACCTGGACAGAGAACCCATGCAGACACAGGGAGAACCTGCAAACTCCAAACAGAAAGACATTGGATTAGAAACCAGGACCTTCTTGCTGTCTGCCAACAATGCTAAGCACCATGTTGCTGTGCTTCCCCCTTAGACCATTATTGTGTATTTGTGAATAAACATTTTAAACTATTCTTTTTTAACTACCGTTTACTTACCTGCCTCACAAATTTTCTTGTTTATGTTTTTTATATTTATGCAGTGTGCCTTTTAAAGGAGACTGTTGTTGTTTTGCTCATATTAAAAATGGCCAAAATTTCAAATAATGAAGCCACTGTCTGTAGTTTAATTTTTTCTACTCTTAGACATCAGTTTGCAGATATCATTAAATGATCATCTATGGCACAGAGCCCTGTCTGAGCGCACGGAAGTCCTACATCTTTCGTTTATCAGGGCAGGTGATAATAAGAGAGCTGGGTTGAAGGGAAATTGATAAGCGCTAGAATGAATTGTTTCAGGCAGTGGAGTTTTCTGAGAATCATGCAAATGCACACCAGCAGAAAGCACAAAAACAAGGCAGATACAAAGCAGGAAAACAAAACAACAATTCAAAAAATGCACGATAAGTCTGAGAAATTGATAAAGGTAAAAAGGAAAACAGGGCAGGTTAGTCGTCATTAGGCTCAGGTAGGAGAGAAACACAAAGGAAAACAATGAAAAACAGTGACAGTGATGACAGCACAGACAATCCCAAAGGAGGGAAAGGAACAAAAGCAGACAGTGAAACCAAAACAAGTCAAAAGAAAAAAAACAACCTTCAAAGTAAAACAGGAAGTAGCTAACAAACAAAGAACTATCAATGACCCATGAAGACAAGCCCTGATGACAGAGACAAGGGCACAAGGAGGGCACAAACACAAAGAAAGCAACAAATATAACAGGGAACAAAATACAACGACACATGTAGGTCCCCTATGTAGCATGCAGCTTTGAGATAAAACATTCATTTTAGCAATTGCAGTCCAGATGTAGATATGAGCTCAATAAGTTCAATAAGGAAGTTCTCTGGTCATTCATTTGCCTGCATTCGCGCTGCTCTTTTTTCTGCATTACTTCCTCTTTCCCACGCAGTCAAACATATATATGTTGTCATCACTCTGGCCCAGTCTTTTTCTCACCTGCGTTCTGGGAGCCAGTCAGCCTCTGTTCCACATAGTTTAAATCTCAATGCTCTCCTGTCATTCTGCCTTTCAGACTTTTACTTCCTGCCTCCTCTACATCTCCACGTCATCCTGCCCATTTCTGCCACCACCAGCGTCTAAACTCCAGGAGTGTCCTCTTCTATTCCTTTCCATTGTTGGACTCCACTATGCTATGTGGCTTCATTGCAGTCTAATTACCAAATACATTATTACTCTAAATTTCAATAACTCATGCTCAGTTCCTTCAAATCTTGACTTATTGAGATTTGTAGGCATAATGTTGCCTGCATGCTACCACCTTAGTTTAGCATGCTAAGATTCTGATTAGCACTAAAAACAAAGTATAGCTAAAAGTTGTTGTTAAATGTCAACCTCATGGTGGCAGTAGAGGAGAAGCTCAGGGATCACTTAAGTCAGTATGCATCATCCCTTTAAGACCACAAGTACCTTCACAAATTTTAATGCAGGTTCATATTATATATAGCACTAAAACTTTAAAGGCACCCACTTTAACATGGTTAAAACACACACACACACACACATTTAGAATACTGTTTGCAACCCATCATGAAAAGGATTAAATTACATTTTTGTGGGGAGATCCTGTGAATAAACACAAATCAGAGCCTAAAACAATATTGTTTTGGTGCAAACTGAATTTAACCTTAATGAAAAGTCACACTGACTGAAATAATCTCTGAACTGTGCTGTGGCTCCAGCAGGATCCTGGGTAGTGAGAGTTGAACTCTCAGCTGGTCCGGCCTTGGACTTGGTAGCAGCTTTGTATTGACGCTGGGGGCAGATGGTCTCTCTCTCTCTCAGAGTCAGGCGTCAGCTGTTCACAAGCACAGATGAGGGACTTACTGCGGTGGACATTGATTTCACACACAGCTCTCAGAGAGAACAACATAAACTTTTGACAAAACTACGGACCTCTCTCTCCTTCCCTGGGGTTAACAGCTAATGAGGATATTTTGTTTTTCGCAGAAAGTTTACTTTTACAGTGTGAAGATATGTGGCATTTGAGGTAGGTCACAGAATTTTTAAAATTATGTTTTCATTTAAGAGACTGTGGTTTCTTTATTGTTTGTAGTTATTCTGTTCAGCTCTATAGATAATCATACTGACTGTTTTTGCAATGAAAAAAAAACATTTTTTTTTGTCACTGAATCTCACAAACTAGTAGAAAAATAATTATTTTAGTGGCTTTTCCTGTACTGAAGCTGTGATATTTTTTATGTTTTTAATGTTACAAGGATTATTTAGCTGCTAGAAAATGTGTTTGTGCTTTTATCTATATAAGAGGACACAGGAGTTGACAGGAGGATCCCTCACCTGCTAAAGCCCCTATAATTCCATTTGCTGACTGTAGGATCTGCCTGAACAGCTTATAAAGTCTTTACAATAATACACCCTGTAGCTAGACAGCTGCACTGTAAGCCAAGATGAAGAATGTGTAAACACGATCTATGCAGTTAATAATGAGTGTATAAAATACCTAACAAAATAGTTTTAATTTAGCTGATATGTAATCCTATTCTGTTTTTCTAGTGGAGGAAAATAGGTTTATGCTTTGCATAAATGTCTCCATCTTTGAGTGAAATGTATACCCCAATTTCACTCAAATTAATCAGGAAATATTTTTCTTTTGAATATTCATAATAACTATCCACAACATTAAAGTGATGCATCGTTAATTATAAGCTACAGTCCTTCTCCAGAATGCAAACTTTTAAATCACTATGTACTTAAAGGGTTTTCTGAATGCAGAACTCATTTGTTTCTGTACTGTTTTAGCTAGTTTTACTTATGCTAGAGGCTAGAGTACATCTATTCCACCATATAGAATATATTGTATTATTGTTGAGCTGTTTTTTTCATTATCTTGTGCACTAAACTTAACCATACTTAACCACATGTTCAGGACAATACATACGTATTACGATGGCATCAAGTCACAAGGTCATTTCCTCATCTGTATCCTGTTCTTGAACAAAAGAGAAACTCAAGGGGAACCCCAGTTTCCTCCTTTGGTTTCTGAACAGGGAATTGGACATGGGAAAGAGCAACATCCTCTCATAAATTCACCCAAATATGACTGATGCTTCATTTAAAAACTTTATGATGTCTCATATGGAATGGAAGTTGTGTTTTCATTGGAGAAATTTCCGGGATAGACGAGACTTGATGTTTAATAAATCTCAAGTTAGTGCAGGAAAAAATAGAACTGGGTCTGTGTTTGTCTTTGCTGTAGAAGTCATAAACAGTCTTTTCTTTCTGCAGGTGCACAACAGGAAACAGTTTAGTACATGCTCTTGGTTCAGGAGCTTCCTCTTTCCCTGGATACAAAATGCAGGCCGTTCCAGTTTTGTCCTTTCAATGAGCAAAACAGATTCACGTCCACACCAGCTGCTCACCACCAGAAGTAATAACCCTCCAAGATGGCACTCACTTCACTCTATGTTACTGAGAAACCAGGAGCTGACTTAAGTGAAGTGGACATATGTACACTTGAGATTAATATGAAGTATGAAGTCATCCCATCTATTGTGTGCTCTGTTTGCCTTTCATTTGGCCTCATCTACTGCTTTTCCGGTACGTAATCATAATGTTATTAACGTCAAATTTAAGGAAAGACTACTTAAATTTTTTACATCTAACTGTCCACTCCGCTTTTAAATGTTTCAAGAGCTCACCTGATGGCTTAAAGCCTCAGTGGCAGGTGTCTGCAGGCTGCCAGGGGTTTAGGGTGGATAAGCCCAAAGCTAGAGAAGGCAGATGGGTAGTCCTGTGTCTGAATTTGACAGAGACAGCATATATGAAGTGCTACCTGTTACACACTCATGGTCTAAAGTTAAAGCTGAAGTCTGCTCCTGTCAGCACTGACAGTGATTTGTTTTTATGTAGAGCTACACAGGGAGAAAATATACTACAGTATTAAAACCAATATTTATTTGGTATCACTGAGAAAATATGCAGAGAAAAATTCAATCAACACAAAAACTGAGTGTGATAAAGAGTGTTGTGTCACAAGGACCTGCAGCCTAAAACATGTGAC
This sequence comes from Pundamilia nyererei, assembly GCF_000239375.1. NCBI lineage: Eukaryota > Metazoa > Chordata > Actinopteri > Cichliformes > Cichlidae > Pundamilia > Pundamilia nyererei. The sequence continues at coordinate 57,268 of NW_005187445.1, read as the reverse complement.
ATTACGCAAACACACATGCTGCCTAAGTCTGTTTTTCCAGTATCACTAACGCACTGTGAGGAAATAACTGTCAATAATTAATAATGGGGAATTTTAAAAAAGCAGTTTTAGTGGTGCAGACAAAGAGAGTGCTGTCATAGTTGTATTCACTTATGCAACTCTGTGGTTAGTGATTGCCATGCACATGCAAGTGGCCTGCCCACAGAGACTTAAAGGACACCAGAATACAAATGAGTCATGTGAAGCATTGGGCAAATGTACAGCAGAATTACACTGCAAACAATGAGCTTTGTCTACTATCATCCACAACCATCCACCCAAAACAATTCATCAGAAATCTAAAACATTGCCATAACTGTCTTCACCATACTCCTTTCCATATCACAAAATAAATATCTTTTGTATTCATAGACACTGGTAAACATGTCTCTCACTATAACTAAAGGTAACCTGTGGTATTAGCCACAAAACTGTAAAGGAACGAGAGCAATCACTGCAGTCTCCCCACCTGGAGCTGGAGATGAATGCTGGAACAAATTTGTGAATGAAAAGGTATTTTAGTGTGTGAACCATCAGCATCTGCAGAGTCATCCAATCAGCTCTTATTGTTGTGGCTCATATAAGGTAAAAAAAATAAATAAATAAATAGTGGACCTAATATTTCATCTACCTTGGATAATACACATTTTTAATCTGTTTTTTATGGATTCTTTTATTGTTTTTGTTTTTCTTTTCTTAAACATCTGTCCTGTCCTTGTAGCAAGCAGAATCATGGTCTGAATGCTTTGTTGTGCCAAACACATCTGCTTTCCCAAGAGGAGCACTATGGGCTCTCTGTAGGCTCCTTTTGTTAATCTTATTGTTTTATTTATTTTATTTTTTATTATTCATGCTATTATCTATGTGGATATTATGCTGAAGCAGAAAGGACATGAAAGATAGAAAAAGAAAAGGAGAGAGAGAGAGAAAAGAGTGGGTATGGGAGGGAGGAAAGCTGGGAAACAGACAGACATGCTGGGTCTCCAACTGCTACATCCAAAACAAAGCACATTTAAAAATCCCACCAAAACTACAATAAAACTAAAATAATATTATTATTATTGCTAAGTTACAGTGCGTCACTTTATTTCTGTTCACACTGCAGCTGTAAGAATGTGACTTTCCCAACTCTGAGACTAATAAAGTTTATTTGATTTTATGAAGAATAAAAACATGTTTGTTTGATGTGTTTTGGGCACAGTTAACAAAAGAATCTTTGCAATGCAATTTTTTACAATTACATAATTGTAACTTTAATATAACAGTTAAGGGGACATAATAAATGACTGAAGTGTGGTGCTTTACATTATTGCATTACTAACAAATAAAATGTAGTTACATTAACCCATTACATCCTGCAAAATCCTGAAGAAACATGACAGAAATATTAGGTGATCTAAGCACATAAGCTAAACCTAAAACCTACAAATACAAACCAATATTCCTTAATTGATCCAGTGATGCCTATGCTTTTCCTGCTTATTAATCAGTATTAAAACTAACACTGGAGCTGGTTCTAACCTTCTTTTATTACCCTCCCCCAGGATATCGCTGCTTCAAGATGGTCATGTTCTTCTCAGGCTTCCTGTTAAGCTCGGCAGCCATGCTCCTCTTGTACCATAAAGAACCTGCACTGAGCACCCAGCTGCAGGCAGAGACCAAGGCGGGCATTGGCCTTGGTGTGGCTGTGCTGTGTGGACTGTTGACCATGTTAATGACAACTGTGGGACTCCTCATCAGCGGCTTACTTCTGGGAAGCCTTCTCTCCCTCTCCATCTTGGTGGTTATTGGACAATTTCACAGCCTTACTCCAGTTTGGGTGCCTCTAAGTGTTGTTCTAGCTGCCAGCATGGCCGCTGCTGTCTTTACACTCCAGTGGCAGAAACTATTCAGCATAATCTTCACTTCTGTGTTTGGAGCAACTGCAGTCATGCTGTGTGCAGATTACCTGGTGGGGGCATTTGTATTGCCAGATCAAGTGTATGATATATTTTCTCAAGCTGCTCCACGACCACTCTGCTGGTTTGACTGGGCTGTCACTGGAATCTGTCCTGTTTTGAGTCTCACCGGAGTGCTGGTGCAATGGTGGTTTACTGCCAAAGGAATGTCACACAATGGAAGTAAGTTTAATTCAATCTCTAACTCAAGGCTGTATTCACAACCTCCCTATTTGATGTCGTGTATTCATGTTTTATGTTTTTTTGTTCTCCCCTTTTAATGCATCCAGGTGCACATAAAAAACAGAAGAAATATGCAAAAAAACATGCAAATAAAGAGTCAAGGAGAAGACCTCAGCATCACCGCCAACGGAGGCCTCCACCCCTGAAACGCTATGCTGGGGATGTCCTGGCACCGGTCAGTGGCTGAGATTCAAATGGTTGATGTGCTTTTTGGTTCATATTTTATTTATCCATTCCAGATAATAATAATAACAGATGCCAAGGCACTTGGTTGTTTATCCATATCTACATAAGTCAAAAATGTAAAAACATCTTTATGTTTTTATTGCTATTTCCTTGAATTATAAGAATCAAGTCAGTAATGTTGTGAAGAGCATTTTTACCAACTCTAAGTCATTAATAAATATTAAAGTTAGCTATGTACCTAAAGGATTTAGTTATCCTTTGCTTTATTGCCTCCCACCTTTACTACTGCAACTTCCTGATATACAGTGCAATTTCCCAATTTGCATAGCCTGAAGCAACAATATAGGGCTACCCTCTTGTGGTGTCACCACCCAGAGGAGGGGTCAGACACAATGTGTGTTGAATGGCAATCAAGGGCTGCCAAAGTGCTTCTGGCAAATTGTCAGGCAACTCAAGAGGAGAAAGCAGTATTATACTCAAATGGTGCATAGTGCAGGTGGGAGCTGCAAACTTCAACTCAGCACATAGGCAGTGGAAGGAATACCTCAAGGATCACATCAATCCCATCGACATGGATGG
>NW_005187445.1:44481-53975 GCF_000239375.1 Pundamilia nyererei | reverse complement strand
TTTTTTTTAAGTATACAATTGTTTATGTTGCTCTGTTGCTGTTTTATTTATCGTATTTTAATTTAAGTTTTTAGGTAGTTTTGGGTTTTGAAATTGGGTTGCTGGAGATCTTGGATGTAAATACGTTTGCCAGGAAATGACTTTGGGTTATCTTCTGTCTCTTTCAAAATATGCTAGATAAATAAAATTGACATGACACAAGTATACATTAGTATTAGCACACTTTTCATACATGAACTGGTAAACAAGGCCCACTGCAGCTTTGTGGAGCACCAGAGTTGTTCTAGGTTCTCACTGTGTATAATTTGTCTCCATGGTAAATGGCCAGTTTAACAACAGTGCATCCTCCCTTTGTTTGCCTTGCAGAGTTATCTTCAGAGCCTTCAGGAGCGTCAGATGGGAACCGGCTCCTCTAAAAGCACCGTCAGCACTATCACACACACTCTAATTGACTTTGACTTTGAAACAGGCTCCATGGTGCCTCTGACCACTTCCTCTCCAGTCTTCACAGTTTGATTAACATGGCTTCAAGCAACTATAGGTTACATATGTCTGAGGAATAATTAATCATTTGAATTTTTGACCATCACAAACACCTTTCCACAGTTTCAACTTGTGGTTTGAATCCTTATTACTGGCTTCATCAGATAACAATCAGCATGCTCAGACTGATATGAGGTACTTGGAGATCATCCCCTGAATGATGACAAGACAAATTAATGCAACCTCAACACAGCATCAGGCCCATGACTACTAAATCCTTTGAGCAGTTTAACTCTCAGATGAGTTCTTTTGTTTCATGCAATATCATTACAATCTTAAACACTCTGCTTATGTCACTGTGTACATACATAGATCAGTAACACATCTAGATTGCACTGAAATGTAATCATTACAGCTACAAAAGATAAATGTGTGCCAGCGCATGCAATGAAACCAAGGATATACATAAAACATATAATTCTGAACGGTAGACCAATAAAATGTTGATCAGACAGCTTCACAGTCAGCTGTTTTGGGTATTGTCTTATGTTAAGAGTCATTAAATCAGCAACGTGATGTTTATGCAATCATACCAAAGATAAGAATGTCAGCAGCATCGAAAACACTGATGGTATTAAAACTGTGAAGAGTGTGGTAGTTGTTTATGAGTTCAAGTTTGAATTTGAAAACCAGATGATGTGTTATTTCATCTTTGAAGGTTACATCCTTATTTTTAAGAGGTTAAATAAAACATGCTTTTCCTCTGCTCTGTACTGTTATTAATCCATCTATACTCCTCTAGTGTGTTGTCCTTCTTTGAAGATATCTGTTCTGGAGAGGCTAGATCAAAATTCTCCTATTTGTAGGTCACAAATACATTTGACTCAGAAACTGTATCTCCTCCAAAAAATCATGACTAGGTCACAAAAAAATCCACACGCCTTCTTGGAGTAATTGTACAGCTGTTTTCTGTACACCATTTTGTCACTGCTATAAAAGAAGAATGCAGCTGGCCAGCATTACAGAGCGCGATGTCATTCATGTTTACATTCTCTGACCTTTCACAAACAAGAACCTCTTGTGTCTAAATGTTAAATCCAGTTTTAGTTAGCTTTTAGTTCAGCATTTCTTTAGCATGTTGCATGTTTTGGAATCAGAAGTGACCAAATTTGGACAAACGGGCTGAGTTATCTACTAATATTACCATTAGCTTGATCCGTAAACTGCATGGATGCATCATGCAGACACAGATACCTTATAATTAGTGCTAAGCGAGCCATGTGATTTGGTATATAAATGTATTAAAAATGCTCCAAAAGATACAAACAGATTTGAGAAGTTTTTCAGAGTTGATAATAGACAGCTACCAGCCTTGAAAGTTTAAACAGTTCAAAAAAACCTGTAATTATTATGAGGGATTTAATTATAGAGAACAAAGCCATTTTTGTACTAGACTGTAAATATGCCATAGCTAAACTTTGGCCTTTTCGCACTGGAGTCTCTGAGTACAGACTCACTTTACGGAGCCAGCCTCAAGTGGTCACTTGAGGAACTGCAGTGTTGACTTCGATTTGCAGTCCCTTCTGGATGTTGCCACTTGGTCAATGCACTTTGTTCTGTACAGTTTTATGGTTGTGGGGTTCAGGTTAGCAGAAAAGAAGAAAACAAGAAGTCTATGAACACTATGAAAATGGGCCCAAGATTTCTGGAACATTGTTTTAATTATAATGTATGAATATGTCAGTTTTGTTCTTAAGGTTAACCTTCCCTTTGTTCACACTTGTTTAAATGTTAATTCCACTTTTTTCCCACCCTTTGTTTTTTCAGTTAATGTCGCTACTGTTCAGCTATGTTAACTTTGCACTTTACGTGCAAGGATTTAGAATAGAATAGAATAGCCCTTTATTGTCCTTGTACATGCACAATGATATTATGGACATTTTTGTACAGAATGATGTTTATCGTAGCAAAAAACTTCTCCACAGACATTTTAAAAGAAAGTGGAAATTACATTTTTCACATTTTTGAGCCGTTGTCTTTTGTCTGAGTAAACACAGTTTCAATTTTTTTGTTCCTTCTAATTTTCATTTCATTTTGAATTAAAGTTTTCATTTCAGTGTAGCTTCAGCTAGTTTCCGCTGGTTTGCACATTTCACAGTTGAGCTTTTTATGGTCTGACGATGTCCAGTTTTAATACAGTCTTTTTTTTATGTGGGTGGTATTTGTTAAGGGCAAGTGCTAAGAAGTCCAGAATAGATATTAGAACACAACAGTGTAATCGAAAAATTACGGTCACGGAAAAACACATACAACAAAGTCTTCTGATGTTTCCAATAGAACCACATGGCAGCAAAATAAATTCTTAGTTTTCTGAATGCACAATATCATTTTCGATCAGCCTATTCAAAGTCTGATTTTTATTTCAGTTATTTCAATTGTTCACATCGAGTTGTAGTTTTTAGTTTCATTTTAATTAATTATAATAAACTGGTGCCTAAATAAAAGTGAACACAGAAGTTAGGTATTTGGAAGATCTCCATGTGGTGAAAACCGCCTGCTGATCTTGTTCACGTGTCTGAAGTTGACTTTCTTATCATGTAAAGTGACCTTATCCTTCAAAGACACTGCATGCACAACTACACAGGTGTTTTCCACCTGCTCTGACTTCTTAAGACTCCTGCTTTGTTAAGAGCAGCGTGAGCTTCACAAAAATCTGTTTTGGTTTTATTTGATTCGTTTAGATTTTACCAAGACTCCTTTATCTGGCATTTGTGGCCAGACGTTAAAAAGGGCACCCTAACAACATTTGATATAACTCATATAATATACTGACATAATGTACACATACACCAATAAAATGCAACCAGGGGGAAGGCTACAGGGAAGTATTCCTCACATGTTCTGTGATTAATGTCCTCTCCTCTGTTATCCTGGTTGATTGGTCTGTTTATTTAATGTTAAAGTGGAAGAGAAGCAGAAGTATGTATAATTAAAGATAACTATTTTAACTACCGGTAGTTACTAGTTTATTTGTTAGTTTAATTAGGTAAGTGGAAGCTTTAGTATTCCTTTTTTTCTCAACATGACAGGACTGAGAAGCAAATATCATTGCACACACCCACATAACCAATACCCATACTGTGAGCTTGTTTCACTGTTATTAAACCAAGTCATTGTGCAGATAAGGTTAATGTTGAGTCCCCAGTGGCCTCTGGTGGCTCAGTCGTCACACTGCATCCAGCGCAAGGCAGTGTTGAGAGGGTAGGTCTTCTCCACTGCTTGGTAGTTTTGGTTTACACGCCAATACTCGGTGCCTTTAAATATGTATACATAACCATTAGTCCACGTTAGTGCAGCATCAGTGTTGCTGGGCATCCCTTTGAAGAGTTGTCCAACTGGTTTAGGGTATGATTTGAAATCCGTCGGAGCAATTTCATCCCATTGCCAGTATCCAGAGCCCTGAAATAAAGAGCAAAGTATTGACTGAGTTCAGATATCAAAAACAACAAAAAGACTGAAAATCATCTTACTTTGAAAAAGATAATCTTCTGGTTCTTATTGAAGTAAAAAGCAGAGTCAATATTTGCAGGGATGTTGGACAAACGTTTGGGGAAGCCCTGGTCAAGTTTGAAGCCTGTGTATCTCCATAATTTGTCTCCTGTGAAAGGATGTTTGCAGAGGAAAGACACTTGAATTCAGAAAACACACCAAACAGAACACACAGCTGGAATTAAACATTCTGAACGCTGCTGATAAAACTACTGAATAAACCTTTCAGAAAGTAGGATTTGCCAGTTCGCGGAGAGTGAACAGCTGCACTGAGACTTCCTGGCAGCTCCTTCCACAGTGCGGAAATCTGGATGGGAGTGTTGTAGTCAGAGTTGGACACTGTCCACACATACTGCCCACTGAAAAAGTATGTCTTACGCAAAGGACCTGCAGGGGCAAAATGTAGGAGAAAAAATATCTTTAGAAGCATCTTCGTGTTTTGTTAAACAAAATACAGAGCAAAGCATATATAAAGGAATTTGTATCAGAGCATCAGAGTCTCTGTACCCAACATAACTGCATCCACAGTGGCCTTGCATGGATTTGGAATAACTCCTCCTGGCCTTGACTGTCCTGGATTTCTGGATTCAGGAATCTTCTCTGGCTTTCCTGAAAAGGGATAGCATTGTAGTTTGCATAAATAGTACTTCAAAGATATATTCATATGGTGCTGTAATAACATTTTGGCAATACCGTATAAAGCTTGGATCCCTTGTATGTCATCTGAATGAAGCTTGAAGTCAGAGCGGTATCCATTGTAAACAGGTCCCATCAGTGCATTGTAGTACTGTGAGTGGCCCAGGCCTAGAGCGTGGCCAATTTCATGAGCTGCTACAATCCTCAGGTTGGAGCCAGAACTCTTCCCTTCTGTCCACAGTTCATCCTCATCGAAGTGCACAATGCCAGACTCGGGGGCATCAGCATGCGCTAAAACACGGCCTAAAGATGAAGCAAGGATTCTAATTAAATACCAGAAGTCACTCAGATCACAAAACTTTGGAGTTTCTTTGTTCATATGCAGGTCCTACCTCGGCCATCAAAGGGTACTGGACACGTCTTGTCTTTTCTGTGAAATGAGATTTTGATGTCTGCTCTTCCTTGATCCAACTCTCTGAACCTTAAAGGTGACACATCACTCCAGTACTTAAAAGCATTCTGGATGGCCATGCGAGTCTTTCCCTGACCCAGATCAGGAGTGTAATTGTAAATGCGGTACGTCAGCATTTTCTTACGCCAGTAACCTGTGAAATTATCATTCAAAATCCTTTATATGCACATAAACTACACATTAAAAATCCAATATGTATACCGTTACCTACCCAGGACTCGATATTTGAGAGATTTGTTATCGAAAGAATCCTCGAGGCCACATCGAGGTTTATTCATCATTGCCAGCGTGGCTAAATCCAGTTTTCCTGATACCTGCAGGTTGGTCACTTTCTGAAACATTCTGACATTAAAAAAAAAGTTTGAACTTTCAATTGAAATGAAGTCTAAATAGTGAATGAGGACAATGTAAACTGATAAGATGGTTAACCTTAAAGCTTCCGTCATTTGCTCATGTGAATAATCTTGAACTTTACTGTCCAGTGGGATGTGCAGGTAGCCATACTTCTTTAAGTAAACCTAAAAGAATGGCAGACAGTGTGAGGGATATTAAATTATTGATCTCTACTAAACAGATTAAAACAATTGTTCTTTCTTTTTTGACATGTTACTTGACTATTTTTGGTCACTGAAACTAAATAATCTCAGCATGGGTGAGGTGAGGTTGACTGAATATAGATGCTCCATTACCAGCTGAGGAATTACTTCCATTTGTGCCAATTATATAGAGATCCGGCCTTACAGTGACATTGGTGAGCTTAAGACAATTAAAAATCCAGTTTCTGCTGATCTCTGTGGAAGTAATGTTAAAACTGGACAGCAGTGCATGCTCCAAGTATTTCTATTTTAATTCTCAGCGAATTGTATGCAAATTCTAGACTCGGAGACTGTGATTTTTACATTAATATTTTAGATTATATTCCAGCAGATCCAGCTTGTTTTGTATTTTCTTACCATGGCTTCTGTGGTATCTTTTCTGCTCAGGGCGATAGATGAAGCTGTTATCAACAAAACAAGAAGCACCATTAACTCCAGTCTGTATTCCATTTTCCAGTTTGGGTCTTTTTCCATTACTAGATAGAAAAAACAACAACTTTGAATCCAATGCGGCAAGTTGATCTTTTCAACTGATAAATAAGCTGTGTGTCTTTCCAAACATCATTTTATCCATCTTCTCTGTGTTCGTTCTTCTATAACTGTGTCAAAGTTGGTGTCTTAGTATTTATACTGTCAAGTGTCTGTTCAGGACCTGCCTCGAAACCACATAATAAATATTTACAAGGAATGTGATGTGTCGACTGCAAAACACCAACACATATTTCAGATGTTAACCACCTGATCACGCCTTCTGACACCATCATTTAGAGCCATTTGTCTTGAAGGGTGTAAGAATAACTTCAGAGTAATGTTGTTTACGTCAAAGGAAGCAAATAAATTAAGAATGAACTTTTTTTAGAACGTGGATGAGCTGCCCACTACCTAATAAAGGTGCCGTCTTGCGACTAGTTATGTCATTGTGGTGGAAGACAAGCACTTTCTTGATTTTTAATGAAGCTGTATTACTTTATAACGGATGTCTGTGGTAGATGTAACAGAAATGCTACCGAGTTACTCACATGTGATTCATGTTTGTGAAATCTGCACTTTATTCCACAATATCTGAGCGTTCTTTATCCTGTGGTTGCCGTATAAAAAACAACAACAAACCACACATCCTCAATGAGACAACAGCTAATTATATTGTTCTCAAAGTAGGAGCCCATTCAAGCAAAAACAATGACACCCCCGTGTAACCATTGCTACAAATCGTGTCTGAGACAGAGTACGCCTCCTCCTCTGCTGTTTCATTGTGGAATAAAGGCTCATAAAAACCGAGACGGCAAAACTCCTGGGGTTTAAAACATTTACATCTCCTGGTGAGACCATCCCTGATTCCTCACCAAGAAAGAGAATTTTTATCTAGCCTCTCTGGCTCTTTAAGGCATAAGCTTTGTCATTGATTGACTAAAGCATTGAGGAAAGCAAACATATTAAAGTGGATCTATCATGATTTTCTTGTATGCACCATCAAGATGGTGGATGCCTCTATTAAACACAAAGTTTAAAAAATGAGATCAGTGTTATTGTGTGGTTAATAGCTTACATACACGCATCATGGGCATGAATGTCAGGGCAATTTGGGGTTTTTACTGATTTGTTTGAACTGCTCTTTTTCCAGGGTGGATGATTGTGCAGCATTCACCTTTTCTTTAATCCAAGTGGGGTCAAAAGTATACATCCAAACTGTCACCGTCAGATGAGAGGACACTCATTAGGATATTCATGAACAACACAGGAACCACCAAGGCTCAAACCTCCAATCACACATCTGGACCCATCTGGCCGCAATGACTTGGAATGGATAAAGCAGGCAAACATTAAGCTTCTGAAATGGCCTTCGCAAAGCCCTGATCTCAATCTTACTGAAAATTTGTGGACTTTGAAAAAAGCCAAGTCTGTGTCAGGAAGCCAACCAATTTAAAAGAACTCTGTCAACTCTGCCAATAAGATTAGTCAAATATCAGCCAGAATTATACCAAAGTTTGTTGATGGCTACCAAAAGCATTTGGTTGAGGTGCAACTTGCTAAGGGACATTTAGTCAATTACTAGAGCATGTTTTATGTAAATATCTGAGCCTGTATGTTGTATACTTGTGTACCCTGTGTGGATTAAAGAAAACCCAAAATAAATCCAAACTTGCACACCCAATTGTATGCTGTACGATCATTCCAACCTGGAAAAAGAACGGGTTAAAGAAATCTTTAAAAGCCCCAAATTACTATGGCATTCATGTCATATGAACATCTGGCCACAACTGTACAGGTAATCCCTGTGAGCCTGGCTTCAGACTGGAAAACAGCTACCAGTATAGACATTCAAACATATTAATAATAAAGATAGCCTGTATAGGGATTTTCCTGCTTATATCAAATACTGGACAATCGTCAGAACGATGACTTTGAAGTTTTTATAAGTGGGGTTTAATTTATTTAAGCTTAAGGTACATTTTTATCAAATGACTAAACATAACAGAAGAATATATCGACTTAAGTTAATACAGACCCCTTTGCCTTGACTACATGTGGATGACTCATTCTTACTTTATGTTACATCCCAGCGGTCCATTTTGAGCCAGAAAAATCATTAATATAACATCCTCATCAGGACCACTCATCCCTCAAGTATAGGCTATCAACAATTCTACAACAGCACACTTTTTTTTTTGTTAGTTTTGACCCTATGCCAAACCCTTTGCATGAAAGGGGTAGTCCAAATTTGTCTGGCCTGTCCAGCATTAAGTGTCTCTGTCCTGGTGTTCCTGGTGGCTCTCTAGATCACTCAATGTGCTTCCTACCCTCTGTATTTTTTAATGGTTTTTTTTTTCATATTAAAGCAAATGTTACTCAAAAGGATTAATCAGTGTATTTGTTTCAGCTGCTCCTGTCAAGGCTCACTATGGCATATCATCTATGCACTTAGTGTAATGGTAGCAAAGCTGCACAAAGGCATACAAGGAGTTGAGGAACATGTCAAAGACATGGCTCATGAGTCTGTTTGTAAAGTGCTGGAACAGCAATGGAGCTCTTTGGATACATTTTTGTTTTTTCAATAGGAAGAGGGCCATGTGACACATCAAACTTATTGGTAATGTCACAAGAAAAACAATGGTGTGCTTGGTTTCAACGTAACTTTATTTTTTCATGAGTTATTTACAAGTTTCTGACCACTTATAAAATGTCTTCAATGTGCTGCCCATTGTGTTGGATTGTCAATGCAACCCTCTTCTCCAACTCTTCACACACTGATAACAACACCGCAGGAGAAATGCCAGCACAGGCATCCAGTATCCGTAGTTTCAGGTGCTGCACATCTCGTATCTTCACACCATAGACAATTGCCTTCAGATGACCCCAAAGATAAAAGTCTAAGGTGGTCAGGAGACCTTCAACTGGCCCACGACGACCAATCCACTTTCCAGGAAACTGTTCATCTAGGAATGCTCGGACCTGGCACCCATAATGTGGTGGTGCACCATCTTGCTGGAAAAACTCAATATCCAGTGGCCTTGAGGTTTCCATTGATGAAGAATGGACCCACTATCGTTGTACCCCATATACCACACCAAACCATCACTTTTGTTGTTCCAACAGTCTTGGAGGGATCCATCCAATGTGGGTTAGTGTCAGACCGATAGCGGTGGTTTTGTTTGTCAACTTCACCATTCACATAAAAGTTTGCCTCATCACTGAACAAAATCTTCTGAGTAAACTGAGGGTCCTGTTCCAATTTTTGTTTTGCCCATTCTGCAAATTCT
>NW_005187445.1:39514-44461 GCF_000239375.1 Pundamilia nyererei | reverse complement strand
CTTTATGACTCACATAGCATGAAATCATTATTAAGGGCTTTTATGGATAATTCAGTGTAATCACATTATAACAGGTGTTACCGAGGGAATCTTATATTTACTCTAATACGTCATAATTAAATACTTGTTTTCTCTTATTAAAACTGCTGTTATCGTTACGGGGACGCTGGGTATGAGTAACACACTTAGCACGAGCAGTCTTTTAAAAAAATGTTGCTGGGGGTGGATTCCTGATGTGATGGTTTCAGTTTCTCTTACTTGGTTCAGTGTTTGCTGGGTTCTTATTAACAGTAACATGTGTAATGTACATTTAGATGCTAACACTGGCAGATCGAGGTCGATGATGAGGCAACAGGAGTCTGAGTCCTTTCTGTGAGCCAAGAAAATATCTCGAATCAAGATGTTCCCTGAGTGCAGATGCCTTATTCAAACATTGAACCAAATCACTGTCATAATCATTTAAGTGCATTATATTTTTCTGATTTCTTTGTCCTAAAATAATCAATATGTGCCACTTGGGAAAGCTCTGGGTAGTGTGTCAGAACATCTTCCTACCATGACCCAGAATCCATCCCAGAGTCCCAACATGCTGTTAACGATTTCGATCCGCTCCTCACGTGTTAACCTCTTCGACATGTCAATGGCTGTGAACAAAGAGAAACTTGTAAATAACTCATGAAAGAATAAAGTTACGTTGAAACCACGAGCACCATTGTTTTTCTTGTGACATTACCAATAAGTTTGATGTGTCACATGGCCCTCTTACTATTGAAAAAACAAAAGTTGTATCCAAGATGGCCAACTTCTAAATGTAATTTATAGATAAAAACAAAAATATAGATCATCACCCCTAGTCTTATTTTCTGAGCAAGTAAATGCTTTTTAAAACATATTCCACTTTAAAAACACAAAAGCACTTTACACAGTTTGTATTTTAATAAAAGTAGTGACTGTGAAGACTCAACATTAGTGAGACTACAAGAGGGCATCCAACCATTGACAAGAATGTTAATTTCCAAAACAGAAAGGTTAACAAACCAGATTTTCTTTGACAAAAAAATTTTTTTTTCCATGTTTATTTTTTTCTGTAAATGAGTCCTCGTGATGTGATGAAAAGTACAAAACGGAGAGGACAGACACGCACAAAACAATTCACAATTATCCGTTTAAACATATTTATGGATGAAGAACCTCTCCTGTACAAGTATATGAGGAATCACAATGTTATTTATCAGAATCTATAAAACAACCTTGTCCGTGGTTAAGATGCGACACCTGCTATGCAAACGGTGCTGGGGCTGTGTTCACTTCCCAAGTTCATAACAAATATCAAATAGGTACAATATGTTTAATGGAATCTATGATCACAAAAGCTGCAAGGGTCCCTTCTTGTGTGTAGTTTGTACGTTGAGTTCATCCAACTCTTCTGCTGTCTTTTATTGCTTCAGGAATCCTGCTCCAGCTGCTCTAATTCCTCTTGTAAGGCCTTTGCCCGACCCAGCTTCTCCAACTGATCCTTTGTTGGCTGTTTTATTTCCCCTGAGTCCACTTTCTGCTGCAACTCCTCAACCTGTCGCAGCTTCTTTTTTACGTTTTTGATCTTCTTAGCCTTTTCAGCCGCCGCTGCTGAAGAGTCAATGGAAGAAGCCGCAGAAACAGGCGCCGCCGTCTTGTTTTCAGACTTGTCGCTCTCTGAAATGGACACATTCTCGACAGCGTTGCTCACCGACTCCACGTCCGTATCTCCATCCTGGCCCTGCTGCTGCTGTTTTCGTTTTTCCTTACGTTTCATGTTGCGTTTGGCAGACTTTGAGAGACCAGCTGTGTCACTGTCCCCACACCCGGGGATCTTCTGCTGCTGCTGTTGTGTTGGTTGTGCTGCATCAGTTGGGTTCAAACCAGGGGGCAGATCTGGTTTACTCTTAAAAAACTTGACATACTTGTTTTCATACCTAAAGCAAGAGAAATGCAATTTAAATAATAGCATATGAGTAATTTTTATTAACGATGCAGCCCTACAAATGCACAAAAAGAAAGTGTGTACACTGTAGGGAAAGAAGAAGGGCGCTTACACAGGGACTTCTTCCTGGGGCACATAACCGTCCTTCACTCGCCTCGGCTTCCTCCAGGTTCCATCAGGTCGCTGAGTAGCAGCGATGTATTTCCCTGAAGCGAAACAGGCAAAGCATTTTAGAGATGACATACACCTTTGTGCAGGAGTGACCTGAAAATGTCTACTGCTTCTATTCTCACTGGATATTTTCCATGTTTTCCCAGAAAGGCAACACTGATGATTTAAAAGAAAGACTTGGACAGTGTGAGATTCCTGCAGCCCCAAGGCCCCGACCAACTACATGTATTAACTGTGAATCTTACGTTAATACAGTGCTTTTTATGGATTTCCATACATTTTAGGCATTTTAAAACCCATAAAATGTGATACTAACATGTTCCTACTTTGCAAGATTATTTTAGCAAATCTCAAAAGTCCACCATAAACCAAGGAGCTAACTCTAACTTTAAAGGTCTCTAACAAATCCTTATGCTAAGAGAGGAAAATAAAGACATTTTCAGCTGCATTTACTTTTTCCCCAATTTGTGGACTCTAAATTGGTTTGCATAGTTCGGTTCAGTTCAAAGTTACATACCAAACTTTGGACAGCTTAATACAAATAAGCACACTGCAAGTCATTATATTTTTGAGTGCATGGAAAAAATGTTTCAAAAGGCACTAATACCACAAACAAAGCCAAGGTCTAAGCAGTGAACCATGAAGCCTAGTAAAAAATAAACAGGTGACTTATAGCAATATACATTCCCTTTAATGTGTTTAATATGTGCATCCAAGACAACAACTTGATGTAGCTGAAAATAAAGAAAAGAACATTAACCAGTCAACTTAGTTTACAAGTATGTGCATAGAATACATTCTTCGTGTCACATTGTGAACCACTTAAAAGGTTGTACACATATCAATCGAACGACCCCACAGTCACAGAAACTTCACACCAAAACACAACACATGCAGAATCATTACAGTGAGCAAGTGTGAAAGTGGCTTTACTGCAGATCATCTCAACAACAACAGTGCTAGAGTTTTCTTTAAATGCAGGGACATATTTAGTTTATTGCACACAGAGGTAAAACTTGTTTAAGGACTGTTATAAGGTTTACACACCACTAGATGTCACTGTGCTTGTTTGGAAAATAAGTGAATAACAAATCAAATTTATCTGCTTTTATTAATTCACAACTCTCCGTTATTTTTAACAATTGTACAGTCAAAAAATGTTTTTTTATTTACTACAGATGTTCTTTGGATTAAATTACAGCCTCTAAACGGACTTAATACAGTGACAGTCTAAGACAACATCAGCTTAATTCACGGCATCAGCAGCGTTAGCTCTAGCTGTTGCGGCCACTAACAGATTATCCCTCTACACGGAATTTAAAGTCAAATATCCAGATGTTTTCCTAAGCACCATGGAAATGTGTGTCTGACACCTATAAGCGTTATGTTAAACGGTGATTTAACTCTAATAACTAATAAAGTGCGCCTGGAGTGTTTAGCAACACGCTAACTAGCTTTACGGAAGACTTAGCCATTTTTAGTTACTAGCATTAGCTAGCTGCAACATAGAAAACCGTCAGTTGGCGGTGTCGGGGAACTATAAACGATGAATGCTGCAAAGGCGAAAGACGGGCTATCTCTCCCCTGTAGCTGTAAGATTTAAAATGTAAGATACATTTTCTTTGAGACAAAGGTCTGGCACATGCATCAGCCTTACCAGATTCATCTGTCACATAGGGGGTTGCCATTTTGGTGTAGTGAGCTACTCCGCTCCCCTCGCTCTGGATTACTATCTATCGGTAATGGTGTACCCAAAGGTCCCCTCCTTTACCTCGCTCACTCACAGCACCACACTTACAGCTTTTTAAACATCTGCTTTAAAGTTATTTCGCCGCTCGATGTGTGCCCGATCATGACAGCACATGTGTATGGCTGTTAAAGAGGCTGGCGGGCGGTGCAAGGTAACACAACGAGCGTACCCTATTCTTCGACTTCGGAAATGACGACGTGGATTCTGGGTTGCCAGGTTTGGACAGTATGCGTATTGTTCTCACGTTAATAAAAAAATACAAAAAGAAAAGTCGTGTTAAATTTGTTAGTTCTTAAAAACCTCCCTTCTTTCTATTCCAAATGCTATTTTTTTCTTCTTTCTGTATTTTTTGGAAGTCTGTCCTTTGGAGATAAATCTAATCAATTTGATTAAAAAAAACCTTCTCTATTTTCTCTCTATTGAACTAACAAAGATCCAGATTATACTTTCCAGTATGTACTCGTGCTGTTTTTTTGTTGCCCGATCTTGTACACTTAATCTTTTTTTAAACCAAAAGAATAACTCCTTTTGAAAAGCTGTTAAAAGATAACAGATTGATATTACATTGATAGATTATTAAACATTTGTATGGCAGAGCTGCCATAAATTAGTCAATTGTTCACTTCGTTGATTAAAAGAAAAGTAATTTGCAATAGTTCTGAGTTATTTTCATGCAAAGTATAAAAATATTCATTTTCAGCACAAATACCATTTCACTATGTATTATTCTGTAACTGTTAGAGAGCCAGACACAATTGGAATTTATTAGCTCAGGTAACAATGAATTGCTTCATCCACTGATGGAAAGGACCCTGGATGTGCCTGTAAAACTTTTAATTATTCTTCTATTTATTTTGTTTACTATTTCATTATGTTGTTTTGACATAAGCCTGGGCATCAAGCGTAATTACAATGTACTGGGGGAAATTAGTCTGAAATATTTTAAAGTTTCACTTTGAATTTTGCACTTTTTCTTAAATGCATTGTTCTTAATTATTTTGAATAATAACCAAAAACTGCATGAGTTTATTCACTAATGCAGTTCCATGCAGCTGTAAAAAGAATT
>NW_005187445.1:36313-39433 GCF_000239375.1 Pundamilia nyererei | reverse complement strand
TTGTTTTGAGTTCAAACACAGGAAATGTGCGTTTGTTGACTCTACATGTGAGTTAACTACTAGTTAATAATTTTTTGTCTGACTGTAATATCAGGGTCTTTAGGGTCCACACGACTGCTCTGCATGTCGTGCAAGACACTCACGTTAACCTAACCCTACTAACTGCATGTATGTGGATAGGGGGGGGAGCTAGAGTACCCGAAGAAAGCATGCAGTCTACGCAGAAAGGCGCTTGGCACATGATGGATGGTGGAACTCAGGACCTTCTTGTTGTGAGGCAACAGTGCTAACCACCTCGCTAAATATTTAGATAATAACTCAGCATTTTTATTTACAAAGGAAATCCTACATAAAAAAGTAAAACCAAATATTCTTGTAGAACAAAAACTAAATTTAAGAAAGCTAGTCGATCTTGCAAAAAAAAAGTAAAGCGAAATAATACAAACAATACTAACTACAGTAACTATGCTGTAGCACATTTCACATCCTGTTTGAATGTTATAAGGGGCGTTCTTTCAATCCAATCTGGCAACCCGAAGTAGTCTGGTCGAGGAAAATATTGCCCACAGCAAGACTACTTGGCATTAAAGACGGCTGGTGGTAGAAGCTGCGGACACTCGTTTCCAGAAGCTACTGTTCACTTGCTGCCGCCAACAAGTACGTATTCGTGATTTTTAGATTATATTTTTGTGCTATTAGACTGAAAAAACATGCTTTAACAGCAGCGGAGTATTTAACGCTAAAGTTAAGCAGCCGAGTGATGGCTAGACTTACAGCACAAACCCGACTAATAAAAGCCAAGCGGTCTGCTAGCTGCGCGCTAATGTTAGCCAAAGCGGCATCCAGAGGACCCTCCAGAGAGGGGTTGTTTGTCTGATGTGCTGTATTTAGCTATGCATACATTCTCCGTGTTTTTTGGGGGGCTAATTTAATGCGACAGAGATTTTTTTTGCGGTCAGCGAGGCAGAGCCTTGCAGAGATGCTATAAACGTTAGGTAATGTTAGCACGCTAACGGTAACGTAACCTCCGGACTTCAGCCAAATACGTGCAGTGAGCTGCTCTCTGATGAAAGACTGGACCGAGACCCCCATTGTGCAAGTTGCTTTCAGTCAAGAGTTTGCAAAAATGTGTAGATATTCATTAAAAGCGAACAAATAAAACAGTGACATTACATAACAGGCTGAATTGAGCGGATCGTTCCGCTACAATAAACGCGAAGTTCGGTTTTTTTTTTTATGGCCGATCTTTGTCGTGAAGGTCCTTTCACAAAAGATTGGGATGTTTTTGGGGGTTGTGGGGAAGCCTTTCCGCTTCTGTAGCGATCCTTATTACTCAGGCTTTGAGCTGGAATATAATGCAAGATGCTAGTTAAGATGCAGCAACGGATGAGGGGGTATTTATATCTCTCTCCCTGATTAGCCAGCTACACTTAACGTCTTATAATTAAAGGAGGTAGTCTAGGTTTTCTAGTCATGCCCGACAGGTTTAATTAACTGTGAACCTAGCGATCACTGGCTTCTCTGGCAGCAATTCAACAGAGATTAAATTACAGCAAAGAAGAAAAAAAATAAAAATAAAAAAACAAAACTACCTGGTGATTGGATTGTGTGTGTGTGTGTTGTTTATCAGTGCTTTTCCTCTTAAATCTGCCACACACGCATGTACCTTCCTTGAAGCCCAAACTTTTTTACGTCATGAGTGCTGTGTTGGCATTTTCTTCTTAATGGCATCACTCAACAGGAGTGCACCTGGCATTCTTGAACGCTGGAGAACCATCCCTCTTGATAAACACAGTACATCTCGGTGCCTTTGCATGAGTGGCTTGTGCAGTGTCACTTGTTGATCGTGCGTGTATATGTGAGTTTGACGTCTGTAAAGGTGTGGTGGAACTGGGACTATGGCATGCCAAGTCCTAATCAAGAGGGTGTTGGCTTCTACAGCCTTTTAAGTTTCCGTTTCTGGTGAACAAGGATCAGAAAGGGAAACCTATAAGCTACAAACAGCTGGTCCATAAAACTGGATCCAGACTACTGGAGGTCTGACTGAAGCAATTTTAAGGCTAGAGTGGGCATAATTAAATAAAGTTCACATAAAGCAGCAGTGAGACGGGCAAGAGAATGTGTCTGCTATATTGATTACTAAGCATGATGACTGTAAAATTTCCAAGAGTGTAATAGGGATTTACAGATGCTTTTTTTCCCCACAATGAAGAAATTGCAAAATTGTACTTTCAGTAGTTTTGTCTAAATTAAGAACCCATGTCATTATACCAAAACCAAACGTTATGTAATTTCTGACATCACCGACTCTTATTCTTCCTGTTTAATTTCCAGTAAAGAAAATAAGTTGTAAAAGTGTCCAAAGGTATTTTAAAAAAAGAAAAGGAGAAAAAAGTCATTTTAGACTTCAGACCCAGTGTAGCCATCATAGAGACTGCCAGAAAACTTAGAATATTCAAAGTAGTTTTAAATCACACACACAATTTTTTTTTTTTTTTTTAATACACTTTCAGATATTTGCACACAGTTGTCATCAGCCCAAGCAAACGCTGCACACTGCAACACCATTGCCAGCACAGCATTATCACCCACCACTCCTGTAGACAACCGAGAAAAAGGAAATACCCCTAAAAATGTGTTAATCTGAAACCCTGCTAAACTTTTCTTCCCAACTATATGCAGCTTTTCTGCCAAGGACAATATGAACTGCAGATTTTTTTTTATTTATTTATTTATTTTTCTTGAGGACTCTCCGCCAGACAGACAATAATTTATTGAAATCTGTTTTTCATTCATATTTCATAGCCAGAGGAAATGGATTTAGTTTGCATTCTTTTTTTTCTTTTTCTTTTTCTCAAATCATCGAAAAGGGAATGGTGGTATCTGCATTTTTACTTGGTACATCATGACCACAGTTGGGGTTTCCTTTTTTTTTTTTTTTTTTTTTTTTTTTTTTTTTTATGCCAACATTTGCGTAGTGATTTGAAACGATTTCTTTTTTACTATCTCTGAAATGTTATAATAGTTTCATTCCACAGATTTAGTGAGGGTAGAGAAAAGGGGAAAACCTAAATCTTTGACTGAATGGTGACGGTCTGGATCTGAACCTTGTTCTTCCAA
>NW_005187445.1:18751-36293 GCF_000239375.1 Pundamilia nyererei | reverse complement strand
TCTGCATTTTTACTTGGTACATCATGACCACAGTTTTTTTTTTTTTTTTTTTTTAATGTATTTTATTATTCCTACATTTAGATACTGACACGAAACCATTTCTTTATCACTAGTTCTGAGTTGTTCTTTTTCTTTCATTCCACAGATTTAGTGAGGGTAGAGAAAAGGGGAAAACCTAAATCTTTGACTGAATGGTGACGGTCTGGATCTGAACCTTGTTCTTCCAACCCTTCTGCCAGCTCTGAGCCTCATTGAGCTCTTCCCTACCGAAAGCAACTCCAACTGAAAGTTTTGTCACATTTGGACCCGTTAGCTCTGCATCAGCTTGAATATATTTGAAGGAGTATACACTGTAGAAAATAAACAGCAGAGATTTTCTTGGATACTTCTGTGTGACAACATGGCAAAGAAAAACAGCCAAAAAGGTAAGGGTTAAGACAAAATATGTAATGTAATTTATTGTAAAGTACTTGGAAAGTTCTTGATTTAATCACATATCTTTATAGTTTTCTTCCAAGGAACCAGACTTTGTTATTTATTTTAAAGTGGTTTTCAGGAATAGCTCTCCAGGCTTTCTGAAGGTCTTTCAAACTTTTTTTCTGGACAATGACTGCTTTTTCACCCGTTTTCAGTTAAGTCTTTCTACCTGACAATTTTCAGAGGAATGATGTGTTTGTTTTTCAAGCCACTTAACACTGTCATATGAATCAAGCATTAAAAGGTGCTTATCTGAAAGGAGGAACCAGTGTTGTGTCCACATATACCAGAAAAGGTTTGCAAAGAACCAATTTTATATTGCATCTTTAGGAACTTTTTTTACTAGCAGCCTGTTGCAAAAGCACATCATTTGTTCCCATTGTTTAGTTCAGTCCTTGAAAAATGCCAAGGATAACACATTTAAGATGTTTTTTCACCACCGAGGTGATTTTGTGCTATTAGCTTAAACCTTGGCATATCTCAGGAGTGTTCTTTTAAAATAATTTTTTTTTTTTTTGAAAATGAGGAAACTTGAGAAGCAGATGTCAAAAGAACTGTGAGGCATTAAAAAAATCTATCTACAGCAGATGAACAGTATCAATGACAGAAATGGTCTCAGTAAAAGGGTGGCTGTTAAGAAGCCATTCTTAAGGAAGGAAAATGGCAGAGAAACAGCTGATGTATAGCAAATTACACGTCTTATAGACTGATGAATTCAAATTTGAAAGTTTTGGTTCAAATAATCATCATTAGCCATCTGTAAAACACAATTGAGGTTCTGTAACGTTTTGGGGCTACATTTCAGCCAGTGGTGTTGGGGACCTTTTCAAAATTGGACTTACGAATGCAGAAAAGTACAATCAGTTTTTGAAACGTCATACGATGCCGTCTGGAAAGCATCTGATTGGTAGTAGCTTCATTCTTCAGCAACACAATGATCAAAGATGTTGTTAATACTGTAAAAAGGATACCTGGATACAAAAACAACCCCAGACCTCAACATTATTGAAGCAGTGTGGAATCTATTTGATAGAGAATTGATCACAACATCCAGACAAGAGCTTTGTCTTTCATGAAGCCTGGAGAACTATTCCTGAAGATGACTTAAAAAAAACAAGAAACCTTCTCTAAAAGAGTTCAGACTGTGTTACACAATAAAGGTGGTCATGCTAGTGCTGACTTTCTCTCAATACGATATAGCCTTTATACTGCATTTCCATGTACCCGTTTCAACGAATTGCTATGTCCATTTCCCTAGCAAAAGGGACACGAAGGATGGTGCAATACTTTTGCACAATACTGTATCTCTATATGGTGCACAAGAATTGAGTTACAGATGGGTCACAGCAATAAATTATTCAACAAATAAATGTATGCATGATTGTTTTCAGCTAGAATCTAATGGAGTTGTCCTGAAAGTACGTGCAGATGGCTGTACTTTTACAGCGAATTGGAGCTGTGGATATTTACAGTGACATTAACCTACTTCCATGCATGAGAAAAACAACTTTTACAAGGGCTCAGCAGTTTCCTCCCTCTTGTGTCTTTCAATGGCTAGAGATTAACTGTGGACTTCACTCTGACTCTTCGCATTCAGCTGAAGGCCTTTTGTTTATCATTTTAAAGATTAGTGTCATCTGACCTTACAGGAAGAGATCTCATTTTACCTTGACTCAGCTGCTTGTCTCAGTGAGCCAGATTTATTCTCCTGCTAGAAGAAACTCTGAAGTTTTTCCTTCTTGAAAGAATGTCTTTTTGGATGCTATCATTGGTTATTAGTCATTAAAATGAGATCCGTGCTCCAGACAGTTCAGGCACAGATGTGATGAAGTCTTCTTTTTTCTTTTTAAGCGCTTCCTTTGTGCTTGTATCTGAAGTAGTTGTGCTTACATGCTTAAATAACACATCGTTCCACCTCCACAGTCCTGTGAGGCTGACATCTTCATTTTTCACATTTGTTTATTTGCATACAGGAAGCAAAATCTATTTTCTCAATTTCATATGTAAATATTTTGTTTTTTATCATGTAGATTAACATGTCACGTCACATGTCTGTTTCACAATAATAATTCTGCTGCTGTAACCTGATTAGTATATTTATAAAGGTGGCCAGCAACTTTGTTTTTTGTTTTTTTTCAGGAAATCTCTAAAGATGTCTGCTGGTGGTTTTGTTTTGCAAATGATGCTCTACAGAGGTTTGCAAGTACAATTGAAGGGTTAAATGGAAAATGCAGTTGAGTTTCTACTATATTTTTCCAGATACATCCGGAGTGGTGTTTGATACCCGTTCAAAAATGGTCATGTCCCAGGGTGGAACGGCTGAGAGGATGAAGGAGAAGGTAAGAAATTTACACACTCCTCAGGAGTAGTGCTGCAATTTTCTTTTTCTTTTTGTTTCTTTTTTTTTTTTTTTTTTTTTTTTGGAGGCCTTAATCTGAAACGTCAAATTGCAAAATATTTGTTCTCATTTGTGGATATGGCTGTAGATGGAATTAAGATTAGAATGAAATTATAGAAGAATCACAAAATACATTCAAGAGATTACACGAGGTTTTAAATTGCTGAAATTGCGTCTTTTTTTTTTTCTTCAGAAAAAATCGGCACAATAATTGAACACAGTTATGAGCTTTATATTAATTTAAAGATAATGTACACTGCATAAAAGCTCAACTGAAACAAAATGCAAATACCTGAGTAAACAGATATCTGTAGACCTGCATGTGAGTCAGTGCTATGAGCTTGACGTCACTGTCTTGCAGTAGATCAAAAATAGCATGTCAGCATTGATAAATAGAACTGATAACATTGGAGGCATGATTTTGATGGATTGTACTATCTCAAACTAGTTCTCGATTCCCATCTCTAACCATTGGATTCTTATCTGCTGCCAAAGTTGGACGCTTCTAAAGCTTGACATTCAGTTTCATTTACTGTGAGATGTGTACAGCAGGTTCCTGGAAAGTAGCTTTTTGGCGACAGTAAACACGAGAGGGCAAATTGTCAGAGCATGATTTATCTTGAAGTAGAGCAAAAATCAGATTCACCAGCTTAACAGATATCTTATCTTGAAAAATGAGAGCTATATAGGTATGTATCACTTAATCCCATGCCAGGAAGCATCTTTAAAGCTGTTAAACTATAATTTAACAGTTCTGGGGAGTTTTATATAAGATCCCAAAAATTATTTTACATTTTTGTTAAATTAAATGGTGAAAAGCAAAAATATTTCATTAAAGTGTCCGATATATACACTCACTGGCCACTTGGTAGTCCCTACTTTAATTCTTTGTGGTATTGGTTCAGCAAGGTGCTGGAAACATTCCTTACAGGTTTTGGTCCATATCAGCATGATGGCATCAGACAGATTCTGGTGTTTGTTTAGATTTAGATCCATGATCGCGTTATGCTGACTGTGGAGGCTTTTTGAGTGCAGTGAACTAATTGTCACGTTGAAGAAACCAGTTTCAGATGATTTCAGGAACCATTCACCTCACTTCTCCTAAGTCACCTTTCTTCCTCATTCTGATGCTCAGCTTAAACTTCAACAGGTTGTCTTGACCTTGTCTACATGCATCATATGCTTGTCTGATTATATAGTTGCATTAACAGTCGAATTTTCGAACCAGTCGAACAGTTGTATTGACTAAAGTTGCCATGGAGTGTCATTCTTTCACTGACCAAAATGAAAGCTTTGTGTATTTCTACATTAATAGTGCATTATTAAGAGTATGCATTCATGTCCTACAGCCACTTCTTACTTAAAGTGTATTTTCAGTAAATGTTTGAGGGCCCTTATGCTTGTCAGTGCTAATGTTCACTATGCTTCACAGATCAGTGCTGTCAGGGCGGTTGTCCCCAACAAAAGCAACAATGAGATTGTGCTGGTGTTACAGCATTTTGAGAACTGCGTCGATAAGGCCGTGCAGGCTTTTTTAGAAGGTATGAGGACACCAAATCCCTGAAAGTTACTGTGATGTTGTGTGACTGGATATTTCTGTAAAAGTGAATTTGTAATTTGGTATTTAATGGAGCTTACTTCACTCACTCCACAAGTAGAGTTGTGTTTACATACACAGGTCGTGGGCATGAATGTCACTGTAATTCTGTGCCTTTAATGATTTCTTTGAACTGTCCTGTAATTACAGTGTACATGTTAACATGTACACTGAACTTTTTTTTTTTTTTTGTCCTTAACCTTAAATTGTTTTCACCATCATGCCTGCCATGCTTTGCATTCTGTAGTTGCGTATCATTTGCATGCCTTTGGTTTGGCAGGTTTAATTATAGCAAAGGAGCGTTGTGTCTCTACGTCAGACTACTCTTTTGTTTCCTTAGTTAGCCGTGTCTAAACAACGCCTCGAGGCATTCATATGTTCAGATGGTATTACAAGATTTTCAATCTGCCATGTGTCAGCGTGTACCTTCGTCATCATTGTTTGGTTTACACCGCAGGCAGTGCAGCTGAGATCCTGAAGGAGTGGAATGTCACTGGAAAAAAGAAGGTGAGAACCACAAAGCCTACGTCTTAAACATCTCTTTGTTGAGTTGGCATATTTATGTCACTGTTTCTTAGTAAAAGATTTAGTTTCAAATCATTGATGACATTTTAACCTGCTCTCATTGGTTCTAAAATGCATGGATTTGTTTAGTAAATTCTTCTGCCAAAAGCTTAATTTTCATTTAAATCAAAGCTTTCTCTTTTCTGCATGCACTGAATTAGTTGATATCACTGCACTGATACTAAAAAGATGATTAAAAAAAAAAGAAGGCTAACACTGATATCCTACTGTTCAGCCCAAGAAGAAAAAGAAGCCCAAACCTCAGCCAGAAGCCCCAGCAGAACCTGCTCCACCTGAGGCCACATCGCCCGAAGAGGGCAAGGACGAGCTGAATGGCTTTCATGCCAACGGCTCAGTAATGGACGGAGAGTCTCTTGATTCGCTGAGTGAACACTTGGACTCTGCCTCCCTGGATGCAGCCGAGCTGGACTCTGAACCTGCTACATCCGAAACCACCGGTAAATGCAACTGTTTGGCTAAAATGTGATGGATGGATAGAGTAATTTATGGCCATGCAAATTGCTGCTCTTACAACCTGAACCTTATTTGACCTTTTAAAGTAAATCTGTTAATGGACAAATATTTTTGTTATATGACTTAACTGCAGGAAGGTCACCTTAAGTGAGCCAAGGACACAGTGCGAAAGTCTCATTAGATTTTTATCAATGAAACTTAGATTAGAGCAGAGCCTGTTGCTACATGCTGGTAAAGAGTTATTTATTACTTAACTTGAAGAAATTAATTTGGTGTTATCTAATCAAAATCAAAGTTCAGTGGGGAAGTGTGTACTTGTAATCTTAGTGGTTTAAAAATGTCCTCCTGAAATGTGTGACTAGACAGGTTTTTTTTTAGGGGGGGGTTGTTGTTAACTTTTAAAGTGAATCACATGGTCTGCTGACTTAGCCTGAGTGGGCAACTTGCTTTTTTATTTTATTTATGATTTAGCCACAAGCTCTTCAGGCCCATTTGACTGTTTCCATGTGCTGGTCGTTGGTACAAATGCAAATAAATCTTAAAAAGAGAATTCTTAATCAAATTATATCCAGAGGTCTTTCAGTGTGCTTTGGTGAATGCCATCCCTCATTTCCCTTCATAAGAGTTGCATGCAACCAAAGCATGCTCAAATGCTGTCAGAAACCAGTGCAGCAAGTGCTACAAGCGTACTACAAATAGAAAATACCAAGAACCTTGT
The DNA here is from genome assembly GCF_000239375.1 of Pundamilia nyererei. NCBI lineage: Eukaryota > Metazoa > Chordata > Actinopteri > Cichliformes > Cichlidae > Pundamilia > Pundamilia nyererei. The sequence goes on along the minus strand of NW_005187445.1, from coordinate 30,065 downwards.
CCCTAATAGATTCTACTTCTTCACATGAGGGTAGTTTTATAGTTATTTACTTTGTGTCCTGACAAGTACTTTGTTTTCTCACAGGTGCAGAAGCAGAAAGTCAAGGTAGTGCTCCAAGTCCCACCTCTCAGCCAGGAGGAAGAAATCACCAGACTCCCAGAGGCAATAAGTCACGACAAAGGCCAAACTCAAATTCACATCATCCCCCTGCCTCATTAGCATCTAACACAGATGAGCAAGGATCATCAGGAGTAAAGAAGATGGGTTAGACATGGCTCTTATTTCCAGAAGCCCATTTTATTCTATCCATATTGTTTCTTTGTGCCTCCCAACCAAGGGCAAAGGTAACATGAAAACAAATGTGTCATAGCCCCAAAACTCTTGCTTAACCTTTCCTTATTCTCTCCTTCTCAGCTTCCAACATTGATCGCTCTGTGAAGGACCTGCAGAGATGTACTGCATCACTGACTCGCTACAGGATGGTAGTCAAGGAGGAGATGGACTCCTCAGTAAAAAGGATGAAGCAGACATTTGCTGAACTACAGAGCTGGTATGGGAATTCATTTTAAATCTGCCTGTTGTCATACAGTTGATGTTGAAGTAAAATTGTTTTTTCATTTAACAATCAAAAAGTATATTGATATTATATTGACAATATTCTGTGCTGTTAATAGTATATTTATAAACACTACTTCCAAATAACATAAAATCATAAAGCTAGTCTGCTGATCTCTACAGATGTCTCAGGTAGTTTGATCTAAAATTAATGTCTGAAGTTGTAAAAACACTGCTTTTAATTTTGTGTGAACTTCTTTAAACTTTGTCTTGCTAAACAGGACCCACAGTGGGTTTTTTGTTGGGGGTTATTTTTAAAGTAAGTGAGTAGAAACAAATCAGGAAATAATTGTCACTCCTGTGACAGTGTCAACAAGCCTCTATATTCGTAAGACAACCCTGAAATAATTTAGAATCTTTGAGTCTAAATAGACCGTGACAAGAGATGCATTAAGAAGAAAATTGTTTCAGAAAAGCAAAGAAGAATGTAAAAATAGATCTTTGTTCCAATTTGATTTCTCAGATTTGTGTTGCATGTTCACTAAAGCAGTTCAGACATTATTGCATTTTTATAGGTGCTGCTCAGTTACCTTTGTCCTTCTTGGTGGTGCAACTTTGCATAATAGTAAAAGAGGTCCATGTGTTGAACCTTGGATTGCTTTCATAGAGCCTCTGGTGTGTGCAGAAAAAAAGACTGATTTAGAACACTTTATTAAAGATAATAACAAACTAAATATTTTACATATTATTTCATTGTAGTAATTTGTCTTTAATCCCTGGATTTACACTTGCAGTTGAATTTTTTTTTTTTTTCCACATTAGGCATACAGTTCATGTTAACTGGATTTACAAACCAGTTTAATTGTCCAGTTTTAGTGGTTTGTCTACTTTAGGGTGTTCTTTAAATGGCTTACAAACTTCATAGGTACTGCTGGTCTGAGCAAGAAGAAAAATCCATGCCTGTTAAGCCCCTGATAATTCAGCTGGATAAGATGACTGTCGTGATCATTCTCATGAGACTTTAGTAAAAGCTGAAGTAGCTGGCAGTAGATTATGAGCTCACTAATAACTAATTGGTTGAAGATTATCTGGGTTTAGTCCAAGCTGGCAATTACAGAGTATCGTCTACAAAACCTCAGGTTATTAGGTCTAACTCGGCAAACCAAAAGATTAACTGAAACATTTGCACGTTGATAAAGTGTATTCCTTATAAATTCTCATAGAGCGCAGCCATTGTTCATCTTTCAAAAGCTGAAACCTGATGCTGTGGTTGACTGTGAGGATATCCATTCAGCTCCACTCTTGGCTCCAGACCACTGCTGCCACTGACTTATAAAACTTTTAACAGTTATTCACTTTAACAAAGATAAAAGACAGATCGGTTTGTTATTGTTCAACACCTACAACTCTTAAGAGGCTCTTACTTCAATTCCGTGCCTAAGACTTCCACTTCTGTGAAACACTCATGAAAATTTTTTTTGTTTTATTGTCAGTAAACTAGAAGATTGTATTGAGGCAGCCGGTACAAAAGCAGGTAGTTGGTTATTGTCGAAAATGGATCCTAAGCACCGCTGTGTCGTATTTCAGCTTTTTAGAAAGAAAAGCTACATTGTGGCTTTCTTTTATTTGTAATCTGTGAACAACCATCAGCTGAGAAACAAAACTGAAGCGGTATAATTAGATTTACAAGTGTGGACAAGAATTTTAATTTCCATATTTGCTTTGTGCGTTTTATTATGAGTAATGATGATACCATCTATCATCATTACTCAGACACTCAAGGTTTGCCATGGGTGTAGTCTAATTCTCGTTAGTATCTCACAGCAACCTTTGAGGCATACAAGATGGCCATCTACGTAACGGCTGACTCTGTAATGCTACAGAGAACGGAGCGAGATGTCCTTAGTGTAAAGCTCAAACTCCAGTAAATGTGTTATCCCATCAAGACTGAAGCGTTTATGCCAGCAGTTGTGTTCTCAGGTTCGGGTTATTTGTTGTCTAGCAAGATTACTCAGTCATGAACAGATTTACATGGATATTTTCTCAGAGGTGGAGCTTTGTCCAGTTTAGAAGTGATCAACTTTTGGAGTCTGGATCCAGGAATTTTGGAAACTATTCTTCACCATGAGAGGAGTCAAAATTGTGCATTTCCTTTGGTGTCTCTATAAATGTATGCTGAATTAAAGTGATAAAAATAATCATTATTGATGTTCTTAAAATATTAAACTAATCAATATTCCAATATCCTTCTGGCTTAATTTGTGCATGGTGTGGAGGAATTTTCAGCCTTGGCAGAAGTCTGCTGTCCCCAGTGGTCTTATTGTTTAACCATATTAGTATTTTGCTGCAATATTAGTGCAAAGTCGGCATGCACAATCTTGTTTTAGAGAAGATTCTAGAAAGTTTACCCTCTTTTCTTTATTTTTCTAGTTTAATGGACAGAGAGGTGACTCTGCTGGCAGAAATGGACAAAGTGAAAGCTGATGCCAGTAAGTATTGTATTTTCCTGTATGCTTGTCACATACCACCCTGCAGCTGCTTGTGTTCTTCTCATGATATGATCACCTGACTCAAAGGCCCCAAGACTCTGACCTAAATCACTTCTGGAGGTTGTAAAAGAAATCTTATGGAACAGCAAGTCCCAGTTTCTTCTAAACTGCAGTGTTTTCTTAAGGTCCTGATACACCTAGAGCGTGCGTGCGTGTGTACGTACAATGTAGGCCTCATATTTGTACAACTAGGCCATTCTCTCTTATTCTGTCCTCTCAGTGTAGAGTGTTGTGTGTTCCAGGCCTGGAAAAAGTGAATAGTGTCAGGTGTCAAGGGAGACTCAATGCTGTCTTTGTGCAAGGCGTGTGGTGAATTGAGAGAAAAGCAAAGAAACTCTAGTCCTCATCCGATGTTACAAAAGCCAGGTTTTCTCAAAAGTTACTTTACTCTAAGAATCTCTTCCTTCAGGAGAAAGTGATACAACTGATAATATATATGTATATTTATTTTAGATTATATGTTTCAAATAGAGAAAAAAATAAGTATTTGTTAAACCTCTTTCCTGGCTGTGGGACTGTATCAGTAGTGCTAAGGACCAGTGGGTACTTCAGATGTCCTCTTTAAGATTAGTCTGAGTGGGACATGTCATGTGCTTGTTGAAAACACAGGTGTATGATTGTTGCTTTTACAGCTGTGATTGGACACTAAGGAAGGAGAGGAAAAGACTTGTATCAATTGACTAAGTAGCGAGAGCAAGCTAGAAAGGATTGGGAAAGGTTAGTGATTAAGGATAGAGATTGAAATGTGCTAACAAGTGAGCAGACTATGTTGAGAAGATGGAAGGACTTTGAAGACCTTCTGAATGAAGAAAATGACAGAGGAGGCTGGATGGAGGAAAGTTGGGTAAGGGAGTTCAGATGAGAATGAAGTGAGGACAGCCAAGAAGATGATGATGATGAGTGGAAAGAAAGCTGGATCAGGCGATATACCTGTGGAGGCATGGAGATATTTAGGAGAAAGGGGCTATGGAGTTAGTAGATGATGATGATGATGATGATGATGATGATGATATTAGTAGTATTAAGTAGGTTAACAGAATCTTGGAGAGTGAGAGCATGCCTGAGGAATGGAACTGTACTGGTACTGATTTTCAAGAACAAGGGTGATGTGCAGAACAGTAATAACTACAGAGGGATAAAACTGGTGAGCCATACCACAGAGATGTGGGAAGGAATTTTTGAAGCTAGATTAAGTAGACTAGTGACAATTAACAAGGAGCAGTATGGCTTCATCCTGAGAAAGGCCAGTGCAGATGCAATGTTTGCACTGTCTTTTTGGATCTAAAGAAAGCTGGTGAGGTGGAGGTGGAAGAGAGCCTGGAGAGGTGTGGGTATGTGTTTTCAGCCTATGCTTTGGAGAAAAGAGAAATGAAAGTTATTAGATGTAGTTAAGATACAATGAGCAGAGGTGGACAAGTTTAAGTACCTGTACTAGTCATTCAAAGCAATGAACAGGGTGGACTGGATGGAGTAGGTGGAGAAGAATGTCAGAGGTGATTTGTGACAGAAGTATAGCAGAAAGTGAAGGAGAACATTAACAAGATGGTAGTGAACACCTGCTATAATTGACAGCACTAACCAGTGGCAGCGTGTAAGATTTTCACTGATGGTGACCACCAGGTTGGGCAGATTGAGCAGTTTAGAGAGAAAATTAGAAAAGCAAGGCTAAGATAGTTTAAGCATGTTCAGAGGAGGGATAATAGATATATTGGGGGAAAGGATGTTCAATATGGAGCTGCCAAACAACAGAAAAAGAGACGGGACTGAGAAATTTTGTGTTTGGTGAAGATATGAAGAGATGACATGTCTTCAGAGGTATGTTATTTTTCTCACAGAAGAGAATGCTGGGGGTGGGATGTGCGCAGATGGTTCGTTGTGGTGACCGATAAAGGGAACTGTTGATCAAATAAGAAGCTGTATTAGTGCAGAAGCTCAGAGATTTAGACCAGCGTTTATGTAGAGTGAGTGGAGATGTGAGTGGTGACGCCTATTGTTAAAGACAGTATTGCAGGTGAATACTGCCATACCTCAGCACCAGTATGAATGGAGTCAGGGTTGTGGTGAGATCACAGTTGGCAGCCATCATAATGGGCCCTCAACTGAAATCTTTGTCATTTTCTTTGAACTGGGGACCAATTGCATATTTCTGCAGGGCGACCCATTATTCTAGTTTGAGCTTCATATTTTGTTCTTTGATTCTAGTAGAGCAGCTTTGGATGAGTCATTGTTCATTATCATCCCTTTTGTCTTATACTGGGCCCTGGTGCTGTCTCTCAGGTTATCATTACCTGAAACAACCTATTTTAGTTCCCATCCCTTCCTCTTTAAGATGCTGTTCTTTTGATTGGCTGCATTTCACAAACTGACGGAGTGATGAGTATTTAGATGAAACTGAAAGATTACGAGACCTCTTTATTTTAAACTTAAGCAAAAGAAGAGGGTCGATTTTGAATGTATTTTCAATCATTTTTACTTTTTAAAGAAAGGAAATTCTGTCTTGTCTTTGCTTCCTAACACACAGGACAGTTTGTCTTTAAGAGAAGGCACCGTTTTTAAAGTAGTGGGTGGCCTCAGACTTATTTTGTCTGCCAAATTTCCAAATTGGCTGCTGGACGTGTCTCACAGTGAGCGCTAATGCAGCCAACTTTGGACTGACTAACTGAAATTTTCCTCCTAATTTAAAGTTTAGAGTTTAACAGCTCAGAATCACTTTAGGTGCAGCTCTGTTTTTAAACTTTTGCTTAAATGTGTGGAAGACATAATACAGGCAGACATTTGACTGCATAATAAAAACCCTCCTTAAATTCTTTCACATCTGTTCATATTTTTGCTGCTACGTTTCAGTGATGATCTTGGACGCCCGGCAGAAGAGAGCCGAGGAGCTCCGGCGGCTGACAGATAAGTCGGCATCCATGTCAGAGGAGCAGCTGACTGAACTGCGTGCAGACATCAAGGTACCTGCACAGCACAGCTGCTCCACTTTGATGCTGTCTTTCAGCATCAAAGTGGTGTTTTATTTCATAACCGACTGAATGGGAAATTGGTGTTTATTTGTAATTAATCTACAACTCAAGGCAGATTCTCCTACTTATGCTTACAAAAGTAGAGATGAAAACAACAAATTTTGAGACACAACGTGGGTGGGTTTTTTCCCTGACTTTTATTTATTTATGTTTTCATTTGCAGCACTTTGTGAGCGAGCGTAAATACGATGAGGACCTTGGAAAAGCTCTAAGATTTACATTTGATCTTGAACCGCTGAAGACGAGCATTGCAGGGTTTGGATCAGGTACAGTATCAAAGTCATCTCATTTATTTCTCTTACTGACCTGTGTTCAGCTATGCCTCACGCTTGGCTGGGACACACCTTTCCTTAAATCACAAAATACAAGACCAGCAGGCTAGAAATGACTAATGCAGTAATTATTATGATATGGCAAGCATGCAGTACTGAATGAGCAGAGCGCTATTTTTATGGTTGGAAACTATAGTGGAGCAATAAGGAAGCTTTGATAATATTGTTAGCAGCTCTGTTTATTAATTAACCTCTGAAGAGGAGGATGTCAAGTTGGCTGTTATGAGGGAGAAAGAGGTTTGTTCGTGTTCTTTTTTTTCTTTCTTGGTCTCTGCATACTCAGACCGGTCTGCAGAAGCTGCTGTCCCATCATGTCAGACATTTGGTTTATTTGTATTTTGACTGTGACTGTGCTAATCAGAGCACTCTTTAAGCAGTCTTATCTGACTCTAAAATCTTAACCCAAAAATTGTGATTTCATGCTATTTAAGGTTCTGAGAATGCCTCTAATGTAGATCTGTCTAAAACAAGTTTTTAACACTTTATTTTATGCAATTAGCACACTTTTTTTCTGCTTGGTGAGAAAGGTTGCTTGGTTTACCATTTTTGACCATAGCCTATATTTAACAGAGGGACGTAGACACCATGACTTCACGTACAGGTTTTGGATTTCACCTTTTGAAGACTCAACTTGGTGTTTTTGCTACTGCTGTGTTTTGTGCTGTCAGAATTTGCCATATTTAGACCATTGGGTACAGTGTTAAGTTGTCACCTTAGAGCCCAGTCACACAGGCCTGTGCAAGACCAGATGGTGACCACCTGACAACCTCAGGCAATACGTTTCCTAGTTACCAAACTTGCTGGCAAGTGGTTACTGTTGGTGGGTGAAATTAGTCAGAAAGAGGTGCTGCACTGAAACCACCTCGTGACCACTTTGGTTGCTAGCAGTTTGTTGCAGTTTCACTGTGCAAATTGCAGTTTTTTGTAATTTGTATAACGTCTGTAAAATGCTCTACAACTACTCACCAAGTGGTAGTGAAACTTTAAGAAGTGCAACAGCTGAATGTTCTCCCCAGAGAAAAGCAAAGGTTTCTCCTTATGAAACGTCTAGTTTGGAGATAAGGCAAAACTTTTACTTTGAAGGTGAATGCTGCTGTTTCTTTAATCACATTGCACTTTTTCCAAGTTTTACTACAGCTCAGTGAAAAGTTTACAGAGTGTTTGCAGACAAGCTGGAAATCCATCATGGCAATCTACTAGCAACCGAAATCATAGTAACCAGATTTCTGGTGAAGCCTCCTCTTTGCAACTGTTTTCACCAATTGGTAACCACTCTCTAATTTGTTAAGAATCCACTTTTCTTTCCCTAGTAAGCAGTGGTCACTTGGGGTCACTGACCATTCATGCCTCTGTGACTGATGACTAAGGCTTGTAAAAGCTTTGTTAACAAGTTGTAGTCATAAACTGTACAAGTGCAATGCACTGGGACAGATCATTCATGATGTTCGATGTTCATTAGTGTTACAGAAATATAAATACTAGAATTTCACTCACCAAAATTAAGGCATAAACTTGTGGGAGGGTTTTTTTTTTGTTTGTTTGTTTGTTTTGTTTTTTTTAAAAACCTCACAGCAAGCCATATTAATAATTAGATAAGCCATTAAAGTACTCAAAAAACAAACACAGTGGAGTGGTCCAGTTCAGTGACTGTCACTGGCATAGGTGAGGCCTATTAGCTGCAATTTCCTGTTTTAAGACACACCTGTAAATGTAAGTCTCAACAGTTAGAAAAAAATGAGTCACTTTAAATATCTTTTCAAAAGGAAAACTATTAATAGATCCCAAATAGTTTCTATAACAGGGTGTAAATGTGTTTTTTGATGCTGCCATTGACTTAGTTTTAAGTAACCATTAGAGGAAATGTAGATTTTGGCACTTCTGCATTTGCTTCATCTTTGAGCCCCAGAGGTTTCCGCTGAGTGTTGACTCACTATGTCGATTTTCTCACAGTTTACCACCCACGTACAGGCTACTCAAACCGATCCCGCTGTAGCTCCACATCATCTTCTGTCGCCAGCCCCACCCTGCCGGAGACGCCTGCTCCTACCCAGATCCAGAGCAACCACCCAAGTGAAACCCGTCCTCCACCAGCCAAACAGGTCAGCTGGAAAGCTGTAGTTTGTCAGACATTAGACCAAATGCTGGTTTACTTCACTGACAAACTTTAAACTCTCCCCCTCAGATTTTCCAAGGAAACAGGCGTACCTTCCACGGACAAGGTTATCACACAGGTGGTCAGCGGTATAACGGTGGTTCCTACAATGACAGGAACGCTGGTCGTGCAAACCACCGCCATCAGAATGATGGTGCCTCCTCTGGGCCTACATCACAGCACTCTAACAACTCAAGAGGTCCCTCGCATTCCTCCACATCCTCTCACAACCAAGACCGACCCTCTCACAATGGGCTTCCCCAAAGGGTTCCACGAACACCTGGTCCTTGACATTTAAAAAAAACAAAAAATCACAAGCTCAATCAAACTCATCAACTAACCCTTGAACTCCTCCTTCTCTCCACATACCCTTCCCCAACCCTTCACCTCCTCCCCACCTACTAACTCCTTTTAATGAAGAATAGAATACAAGTTTACATATTTCTGTCAGTTGAGCTGTAGTGCCGCCTCGCCACATCAATCAATTCATCCTTCAAACTTGAAAAGCGCTCACTGTTCTGTAATCGCTCTTCCTCTTTCTTTTCTCGCTCCTGATGACGGTTAACAGTTTCTATCTTTAGGCCCCTTTTGAGAGATCTTACTGTCATGCTATTGTCAGTCTCTGATATTAGTTTTAACAGTTAAAGCAGACTGCCAGAGACTGACATGATTACCTGCAACAATTTGTGCACTATTGAAGTTGAACTCTTAGTACTTTTTCTATTTTTACTGTGGCTTTGTCAGCTCTCTGATTCGAACCTCAGATCTTGTTATTCTGCTTGTCTCCCAGAACCATTTCAATGCCTTCACCACGGAAAGCGTTGTGAAAGTGTAAAAGCAGTTCTAGCATTAGCTGGGACTTCTGAAGAGTAGACATGCAATCAACACTACAAACTGTCATTAATCATTGCAAGGTAAAGAAAAAAGAGACATATCAAACTGTAATCCAGAGCTTTTTGTACAGCTGCTACAAACCGTAGGGAACTTGTTAACGCTAGGGCTTGGCTGTATTGAGAGTAACACTGTGGACACAGATGTTACCCTTTTGAAAGGAGTAGTTTAACATTTGTCAGTGCGCTTTCCCTCACTCTTTGCTCTGAGTTGCATAAGTAGATTAACACACGTGTGCACTAAATATGAATCTGGCAGCTGATTAGATTAGCTTGGTGTGAAGGCTGCAGAAGGAGAGTAACTGCTTTGGCTGTCTTAATTTGGCAAACTGCACCTCTAAATTCACCAATTCACACAATCTTTTCTGGGGTTTTGCACAAAACTGGGATTTTTCTGGGGGGTTAAGTTTGAGGCTAGCTGTTACTCATTTCTGGCTTTAATGCTGAACTGATTGGCTGCTGCTTGTAGTTCCTTATTTAATGTAAGCACAAGTGTGTTATCTACCTTCTCATCTGACTGCATGGAGGTGATAAGTGCCTATCCCAGTGTCAAATGTCAAACTACTCCTTTTTAATATTGCCTAAGGCAGTGATGTATCGCCCTCCCACTGGCCGCCGGAGTTATCATGTGTGCTGTTTTTTGTTTTTTCTTAGCTAGCTGTCCATTGTTTTATAACAAAGAGGGCTCATTACCTTTTGTAGAATAATGTTAAATATGTAAAAACTCTCAACAAAGGATAAGTCCTTTGTGGTGCACATGCTTTTTCATAGTTCTGAACATTTATTCACAGGCCGTTTGTTCTTTGTGTTTTTCTTGCACACGAATGGCATATTAATGTCGTGCTTGCCTTTAGTCACGGACTTCACATTTGCCTTTCTAGAAACATGGATGTCTGCATCATGATGGCTTTGTAAACAGACGGTACTCATAGAGCAGATATGCGATTTATGAATATGTGCAAAAACAAAGTGTAGGATCTATTCTTCCCCTTTTCCTGCCTGACTGATATAGATATCAGCCATTCACTGATTTATGGATATTGGCATGTATGCTGTGTGATACAGAAACTCTTTTTTTTTTTTTTTTTTTTTTTTTTTTTTTTTTTTTAACAACAAAATGCAGAAAAAAGATGCTTGGGGTACTAGAATTAAAAGTTTGTCCAGCAGTGTGACTCCATTGTTTACAAAACTCTCAGCAGTGCCTGCTGCACCACTGAGAAGATGGAGGTGTGGAGTCGAGAAGTGTCTCCACATTAAGTTACGACCTAGTTTGTGAAATACATTACTGGAAACTTAATAATGATCCCAGTATTTTCAATTTCAGTAGATCCCATATTCTCTGTGCGTGTGCGTGTGTGTGTGGGGGGGGGTATTGGCTGATATGTCGATATCTAGCGTCAGTTGGCTCTTCTTTTTATGTCCACTCTGTGCATCTATGGAAGTAAAATTGAGTAAACTGATGAATGCATTAGAGGGTTGTATTGATTTCTTAGATCTTTTTTTTTTTTTTTTTCCTGCCAAGTAGCTGCTGCTGTTGGGGCTCAATCTCATCGTAGTGTCCAGTTTGTGAACAAAAGGCTGGCGAGTACCTCGTCGCTCATCCTTCGACACTACCCGTTTCGAAGTCATTCTCTCACAGTGGGCTCTTAGTTTGGGACATGGACCCCCTGGTGATTCCTCCTCTTATAATCCTGTAGTCAATGTACATATGAAAGGCTGTAGTGGAAAATCGGTTGTTACATTATTGCTGCATCTTCTTCATAACATATTGTCTTCCTTTGAGCAGATTTTTTTTTTTTTTTTTTTTTTTTTT
>NW_005187445.1:15964-17649 GCF_000239375.1 Pundamilia nyererei | reverse complement strand
TTTAATGTGATTTATGGGCGTCGGATGTGCTGATTAGGTGCATTGTGTTACAGCTGGATAAAGCCAGACTGGCCTATGCTAAGCAAAGCTAACCCTGTTCAGATAGGCAATTGCTCTTCTCATCCAAACTTGCTGGACACTCCATAAGACGGCGAGCGCATTTCCCAAAAATGTTTCCTTTTAAGTGCATGCACAGCTGGTAGGGGGGTTATATCATCACAAAGATCTGTATAGACTGAAGTTGTACCAAAATCTGAGCCAGCTCATCATCGACGGGCTGCGGTATGAAGTGATTTAAAGCTGCAGGACAAATGCTAAACAATTCATTAATTATCTCATCTGCAAAGTTGTCTGCCTTCCTTCAACCACCCTTTGTTTTACATTCCTAACTGTAGGGATATTAAGTTATCGCCAAAGAAACGATCGTCCTGTGCAACTTTTCTGCCTGTTTTTTTTTTTTTTCTTCTTTTCCTCTGCCTGTAAAGAATTCCCACTGGGATAAATCAAACAATTCACATTCTTTTTTTTCAATCCTTTATTTGTTTCCTTACTGTATATACATATATGTAGGTATATAATTTGTGCTCACATAGGGCATTTTGTATGTGATATTCATATTAGGCCTAATGGAGGTTAAAACATAAAGTTCATTAATTTCTTCCAGTAAACCCTTTGTCCATCTTCTCAAAAACCTTTCTGAGACAACTGTAAACTCAAGTGCCTTTTTCTCTTTTCCCACTGATTTATCAAAGTCCCCTCCACCAGAGTATGGACCAAAGACATCAACCGTCCCCAACTGCCCAGCCCTCTTTCTCCCTCTCTCACTGAATGGCACACTTTCCATTTACTACAAATAAACAGTTTGCAATACTGAGTGTGTATGCTTGGTTTTTGTTTATTTTTTTTATTTATAGAGTTGCATTATAGAGTTTTCCATTACTCTGTCTAAGCAGACCAGGACCTTGTGGCTTAGATTTCATGACTTCATAAGAAAAAGGAAAAACCATACCCAAGGATATCATGGTGTACATCTAACACCCTTCACATGCTACAAGCTGTTAATCCCTTAAATATGTACCATTAAATCTACAAGAGTGACAAAAGTTGAAGAATAATGTTCCCTACTCCTTTGTTGGTAAGTATGGACAGAACGGATGGCAAACAGATAAATGACATCTCCATGCAGTACCAGAAACATCAGGTAGAGGGAACCGTTACATTCAGAATAAATAGACATGATTTGGGAAGGTTTGAGAGTCATTGTGTGATAACTGAGAGCCGTGAACTGAGTATCCTGAGCTGATATCTGAAGGGCACTTATGCCGAATTAGTGAGAGGGTAACTTAAAGAGAGAGTTTTAAAAAGCTGCACGTCTTTTGGCTTCCTTCAATGTTATTCACTTTCTCCTCTTGCCTTAGCAGTGCAGGTTTTTCTCCTTCAATTTCATCAACACTTTTTCTGCAGTAAAGGTATTTCCTTATCTACAAAAATTGGGGTTAAAGGTATGAAGATTGTGTTGCGAGACCACATGGCTGGTTCCAAATTATTCAGATTTCCTGTGTGATATACTAAAGATTATTTTTTTAAACAAGTCAAAGGTTTCCACGCAAATGTAAGTGAAATAAAAATATTGTAGTAGTGAATGAGACATGCAGTAGCAACGATAGCATAATGCCAGAAATGGT
>NW_005187445.1:6919-8179 GCF_000239375.1 Pundamilia nyererei | reverse complement strand
GCATCAGTTGCGTGCACTTGGAAAGAAGAGTAGTGTGCCATCGTAGGTCCAAGGAAGGATTTTACATGACCCTAAGAGAAGGGCACAAATATTATTACAGAGTGCAACGTTTAAGGTGAATGTAGAAGAAACAAACTCTGCTGAAGCATCATTTTGGCTCTTACCGTGTAGTTTCCCATCCAGAGCATTTCCTGCTGCTGGTCAAAATGTGTTGCAGTGACGGGGATGCCAGCTTCTGAAACTTTACTGTGCAGCTCAGAAAAAATCCCCTTCCTTACGTGCACAGGCTCAGGAACGGTCACAGCCAGCTCCTGTGTGTACACTCCCACGTCTTGGTGGAGGTTTGGATTCAGATATGAGTTCATGGAGGGCTCCAGTCCCCCAGGAGTCCACTGAGGAGACCAGTGAGGAGTCCAGTGAGGAGAGTTCATAGTCCTGTGATGGTTGGCCCAGTATTCACCTAATCTTGTGCTGAGAGCTTCAAAAATCTTCTTGAGTTCAGCTAAATCAGCCTGCAGAGGAACTGGAACTTCTGTAAATAGTAGTGGAGAGAGCCAGGTATTTAACCTCCACTGGGATTCAAGGCGGTCCTAAGAGTCGTTGACTGTCCCTGTATTCAACGTTAGGCTCACAGGTTTTAGGGTCTGAATAAATGGTGGGTGTGGCTGAGTTTACATGAATACAGGTGTGAATTCTTTGGGAGACGTGGGCATCATATCATTATTAAGCCCACATTAAGGTGTCAGAGGGGGGTCGACCCAGTTTTTGCCTGAGCGTATTGTTTCTGAATTGTACCAAGATAATGAGTTTGATCAGACTGGGAGGACTTCGTTTAGCACGCTTAATCCACACCTTGATTAACAGCCGTCGTCAACATGTCGTCAAAAGCACCAAATTCCTTGGTGTCCGAGATGCACCAGATCTTGAGTTTGATTCTTCTGAGCTTCTCCAACAAATCTGCTGCATGTCGGACGACAGTTATGTTACACATATTGTAACAAACTAACCATGATTTAATCAATTAAATTGTCCTTTAGTGTGAAAAACATTATCATCAGTGGTGAATTCAACATTTCAGTAACAATTAAAATAAAAATTGACTGGATTAATCTCAGAGTTCAACATTGATTAAATAAAATTAAAGTTTTAAACTTTACAGGTTTTATTTTCTCATCCAATTAATGAAAAATACAACTTTTGGTTTAGTCCTAGCTGAAACCATATAATCCAAATTTGATGCTCTCATTGGTTGAGTCAGTT
>NW_005187445.1:3294-4883 GCF_000239375.1 Pundamilia nyererei | reverse complement strand
AGCCAAAAGAGGTTTTTGCGTTGCACGGACTGATACTAAATCTGGATATCAGCTTCACACCAGCCATTCGTAGTGTTATAAGTCTACTTCACGATCTTCTGAAGAGTCCTGAGTGTTTGGTGACTTCTGACTGACTTTTAAGTTTAAACAATACTCTGGCACGGAAAAGGTTACGGCTTTCTTTGGACTTTTATACCCCTGAAAAAGTGCTTCCTCTCTCTCACAGAATTTGATGATTTCGGAGCCTTGAACTGGTTCAAAGGCCTTGACTGTCTTACTCGCCACATATTGACAAAAACATTCGTACTGATTTATTTTAGTATTATTATCGATATTACAATATTTCTGAGACTGTATTAGTTCGTTTTTAAGCCTCCCAGTTATCAGTATTGTGATGACACTATTGCTTTAATATTATTGGGACACAACACATTCATCCCTGACCTCCACATATCCAGCTGAACAGGATTACTATACTCTGTGTAGATTTACACATTCTTTCGTGGAACATTGAAATAACTGTGTTGTGTAGTTTTTTAACATATCTCCTGGATCATTACTAACTGTATGTTTAGTTTTATTTGTAGAGTTGTTGGTAAGACCAGACAAGGAGCTCGAACAATTTCATTTTATGGTTCCCAAAACAAAACAAGCCGAAAAACAATGAAAATAATGTCAAAAACGTTTAGAAACAACTGTGTGGAAACGGTAAGAGTGTGCAGATCATCCAGCAGAGGGCACCATTATATCAAAAAATCGTTCAAATGTGACTTAAAGCTTTATTAAATGAAGCATGTCTATTAAAGTATAGTTACTACTTTTGGTGGTGGCTGTAAATGCTGCACTTGAAGCACAGTCCTTACCAGTTAGAGCATTTTAAAGATGTCGAGGTGAAATATTGAGGACAATTTTTTCAAACTTGCTAAATGTGTCATTTATAGAAGAGAAATAACAGCTTTTGAAAAACTTTACGTTGATCTGAATTCTGAGAAAGCTACAAAAATCCAGCTGTAAAATGAACAGTGCAACAGATTTCACAGAATCTGGCGGAAAAAAACAAACTAAATTCATTGTGGTTGGAATCTGTTTTAATCAAGATTTGCATGGATTCATGCACATTCTCCACTTCCTGGTATCAAACAACAAACAATTTACAGTGCTCAGGATGACTTCATTTACATGCAACAATTTTGTCTTTTTCCTCTTTTTAAGAAAAAATATGCTTCAAATTCATATTTTGAATGATCACTTCCCCCCTGTAAACCTCTCTGATATAAAAAGCTTACATTTAGATATGATAAAAACAACTGAGTCACTGACTCAAAGCAAATAACTGTAAAATATGATACAAATTCATTTCCAGTGTAACTAAATTGTCTGCTAAGCACCTCAATAACAGACTGCATAGAGCTGCAATAACAGAGTCACTGGATGCATCTGTCACACTGCTTGTGAGCTATCCTATTGCAGCTGTGTAAAGTAACAAACTAGAATCGTTAAATGCAGTAAAGTTATGAATCTAAAGTTATTGTTTTTTACAAATGTTGTAAATCTTTAATTCGGGAACAAATTCACCCTTTTGAATATGG
>NW_005187445.1:0-1774 GCF_000239375.1 Pundamilia nyererei | reverse complement strand
AGATTGTGTTGCGAGACCACATGGCTGGTTCCAAATTATTCAGATTTCCTGTGTGATATACTAAAGATTATTTTTTTAAACAAGTCAAAGGTTTCCACGCAAATGTAAGTGAAATAAAAATATTGTAGTAGTGAATGAGACATGCAGTAGCAACGATAGCATAATGCCAGAAATGGTATACGCATTGCAACAGATTCAAAGGTGGATGGTGAAAAGAACAAACTTAATTAATTGTTAAATTGAAATGATTCTCTGAACATCCATGGATTATGGTTTCAATCTGTTTTAATCAAGGTTTTCATGGAATCATGCACATTCTCCACTTCCTGGTATCAAACAACAAACATTTTACAGTGCTCAGGATGACTTCATTTACATGCAACAATTTTGACTTTTTTAAACAAAAATCCGTCAAATTCACATTTTGAATGATCACTTTTCCCTCCTGCAAACCTCTCTGATATAAAAAGCTTACATCGGACAGTCTCGGTTGTTGACAAGACACTTCACCTACCGCCTACTGGTGATGGCCAGAGGGGCCGATGGCGCGATATGTACCTACCCCAGGGCAGTTGTGGCTACAACTGTAGCTTGCCTCCACCAGTGTGTGAATGTGAGAGTGAATGAATAGTGGAATTTTACAGCGCTTTGAGGGCCCCGAAAAGCGCTATGTAAATGCAATACATTATTATTTTTATTATTATTATTATTATATTTTTGCATGCTGTAGCGCCATTTGTGGGAGCATTTCAAGTTACTATACATTATATCAATTCAACCGTTATAGCCCAAATTTTAATACTATGTATGCATTAAGTCCATAGAAACTACATAAATTGCAAAAAAGTGCAATAAACTACAAAAAAATTGAAAATTGTTTTTGTTTTTTTAAACATATATTTCTAGTTAGAGAAATTTAAAAGGCTTATCCCTCAAAACTGTAAATACAAAAAAGTTACACAAAATAGTTTCCAACCATGGGAAATTTATGTGTCTTCATAGTTTTATTTTTGAGATACACCAATTTTTATATACAGCAGGAAAAAACGAATAATGCAAATATGCAAAAAAACAAAACAAAAGAAAAACAGCATGTGCATCAAAATAAACTATTTCCAGCAGTGCAATTTGAGTTCTAAGCATCACAGAAACAATACAGTCAAAGTCAAACATAACTTTTAAAAACATCAGTATAGCAAAATGACCCAGAACTGTGCTAAAATCACTGCGGAAACGAAGCCCGGTATTGTAACGGGAACATCCATTCATCCATCCATTTTCTTCCGCTTATCCGGTGCTGGGTCGAAGGGGCAGCAGCCCAAGAAGAGAAGCCCAGACATCCCACTCCCCAGCCACCTCCTCCAGCTACACCAAGGTGTTCCCAGGCCAGCCGAGAGATATAATCTTTCCAGTGTGTCTTGAGTCTGCCCCGGGGCCTCCTCCTGGTGGCACATGCCCGGTAAACCTCACCCAGGAGGCACGCAGGAGGCATCCTTATCAGATGCCCGAACCACCTCAACTGGCTGCTTTCGATGTGGAGGAGCAGCGGTTCTACTCTTAGGCCGAATGGCTGAACATTTCACCCTATCTCTAAGGGAGAGGACAGCCACGGTTCGGAGGAAACCCATTTCCACCATTTGTATCCGCGATTTCATTCTTTAGGTTACTACCCACAGCTCGTGACCATAGGTGAGGGTAGGGACGTAGATCGACCGGTAAATTGAGAGCTTCACTTTTACACCCAGCTCTCTCTTCACCACAACAGACCGGTACA
>NW_005187444.1:3992196-4004163 GCF_000239375.1 Pundamilia nyererei | reverse complement strand
GCTAACTTTTTTTCCACTCGATAAAAGTTAACGTGAGTGTTCTCGGTGGTCAGGAACAAATGTAATCGCATGGCAGGAGGCTGTAAAACATAGGTGCCAAACTCTGGCCCGCGGGCCAAATCTGGCCCGCAGCCTAATTACATTTGGCCCGAGAAGCCATACCAAATTACTATTGGAGCTGGCCTACTGGTATTATAGAGCTAATATATATATATTGTTTAGTATTAAGCTTTGCTTGTTCCATATTCAGTTTTTCATCAAAACTTGTTTGAGTCCATAAGAAAATATTCATTCTTATATCTAGAGGAAGATTTTTTTCAGTAAATATTAACGTTAGCCTGCGACTTTGTTCCAGTTTTGAATTTTGGCCCACTGTGTATTTGAATTTGACACCCCTGCTGTAAAAGGACCAAACTTCAGCCAGGAGAACAACTGAGATAATCCATCCATAATACGAGGTTAGTCATTCATATACTGCTGCATGGGCTGGGCTGTAGTTACATCCTAAGGAGCTTTTTGAGATCAAATACAAGAAAATACATAGCATTAAACATGTTAACAACACAAAAGCCATATTAGGCCCGGAAGTAGGATTCGTCACGTCATCACTGAACAACCGGATTAGGCTAATCGTTGCGTCACTTCTGGTATTTCAGACAATCCCTTTCCGTCAAGGATTTTTAATTTGCTGTGGGTTTTTGTAAATTGTTGTGGGTTTTTTTAATTTGTTGTGGGTTTTTGTAATTTGTTGTGGGGTTTTTTAATTTGTTGTGGGTTTTTGTAATTTGTTGTGGGGTTTTTTAATTTGTTGTGGGTTTTTGTAATTTGTTGTGGGGTTTTGTAATTTGTTGTGGGGTTTTTAATTTGTTGTGGTTTTTTAATTTGTTGCGATTTGCACTTCCCAGCCACCTTAGAATAACCTTAGGTAGCCAAGTTTTACTAGCAACAACAACAAAATCTTAACCATTAGAAAAACCATAAAAAAAATTCACATCAGTTCAACAGATATCATTAATTACAGCAACATTAATGAATGGTTTATTCAATC
This sequence comes from Pundamilia nyererei, assembly GCF_000239375.1. NCBI lineage: Eukaryota > Metazoa > Chordata > Actinopteri > Cichliformes > Cichlidae > Pundamilia > Pundamilia nyererei. Next base: position 4,003,115 of record NW_005187444.1, on the reverse strand, counting down.
AGGATTTATAGTATATTATAGCACAGAAACAGCAATAGTAAAGGATATGAATGATAACTTATGGCCTCTGGCAGTGGAGTCATCTCTGTGGTTGTTCTACTAGACCTCAGGGCAACGTTCAATACTGCTGACCACAGTATACTACAGAGTTTTATTACAGAGATTAAAACACCATTGGTACTGCACTGCAATGGTTTGTATCATATCAATCTAATCGATTCCAGTATATGCATGTAAATAGAGTCTTGCTCACACTCAACAGTTAGTCACAGGGTTCCACAGGGTTCAGTGGTGACATCGATGCATTTTATATTCTAAATGCTTCCCTTGGGCAATATAATTAGAAACCTACACATATTTTTTATTGCAGGGTCATCTGATCCAGCTGTAAATATATGCTTTGTAAAATTAGAGAGGATGTTTGTCTCCCAAATTTACTAACTTATTCTGTTCACAATTCTTTTGTGAACAAAATAAGTGACAATTTTTATTGCACAATTTTAAAGCATTTCTAGGTGGTGGGAGGCTTCCACTTGGCCAGTCTCTGAATATCCTCTCAGTTTTTCGTGGATGATGTGGTTCTGTTGGCTTCAGCAGGTGGTGGACTCCAGCTCGTACTGGAGCGGTTCGCAGCCGAATGTGATGCGGCCGGAATGAGAATCAGCACCTCCAGGTCTGAGGCCAAGATCCTCACCAAAAAAGGGTGGTGTGCCCACTTTGGGTCAGGGATGAGCTACTGCCCCAAGTGGAGGAGTTTAAGTATCTTGGTGTCTTGTTCATGAGTGAGGGGAGATGAGAGCTGGTGCTGTGGCTGCAGTGATACGGACATAGTACCAGTCCATCGTGGTGAAGAGAGAGCTGAGCATAAAGGCAAAGCTCCTCTCCCAGTCAATTTACATCCCCAAGCTCATCTATGGTCACGATCCTTGGGTAGTGACATGGATACAAGCAGCAGGAATTAGCTTTCTCCAAAGGGTGGCTGGCCTCTCTATTAGGGAGTCTGCCAGAGTAGAGCTCAAAGTACTCTAGAGTGGCTCTGCCACATCGAAAGGAGCCAATTGAGGAGGTTCGTGCATCTGACAAGGATGCTTCTGTTCCGGGTATGTCCCACTGGGATGAGGCCCCAGGGTAGAGCCAGGACACGCTGGTGAAATTATATCACTTAGTTGGCCTGGGAAACCCTTGGTGTTACCCTGGACAAGCTGGAGGAGGTGGCTGGGGAGAGGGAGGTCTAGGTTTCTCTGCTTAGGCTGCTGCCCCCGTGACCCAGCTCCCGATAAGTGGAAGAAGATGGATGGATGGCTGGATGGTGTGTGTTGTCTGGCTTCTGCATAACAAAAAACAAAAAAAAGTAACTTTAGTGGTTGAATGTTATGGGTGATTAATTAATTTTCCAGTTCATTGTTTTCCCTAATAAATAACAATATTAGTTTTAGTTTAAAAAAAGGTTTAGATAGATTTATAAAACATTTAAGTTTTCTTGTTTTACGAGAGGTGGTCAAATAAATTTGTTAAGCACTGTTACAATGAGAAATGCAGAATCAAGTCTAGTTATAAGGTGTTTAGTTAAAGAAGGCAAGGTTTCTATAGGAGAAATACAGAAATCTGCATTTAAGCTTCTGAAATGCTTTATTGTTGTGTGAGCACTTAATTTTTCCATGTTGGACGTAAAATGCATAATTATGTAACGTCTTTGAACTAGTTTGCTCAGATAGCACTCGAGGTCAATCTCTTTATCACTGAGCTGTTGCAAATTAATAGACCACAAAAAAACAATTCTAGGAGAAAATAAATTAAATTGCTTATAAGGAAAGATGATTGTGCGTCACAGTAAGTTTCAAAAGTTTTTTTAAATTAAGTTTTTGCCTCAGTGCAGTGAGCAAAATACAATGATTTGTGATTTATTTTAATACAGTTGCAATTAGTGTCGGGTATCGTAATGTGTCAAGTGGAAACATGGTATCCATGGATCCAATCCAAAGATGAACATCAAAAGCTGAAATCTGCCACTTTGTTAAATTCCTTAAATATTTCACCTGCAAATATTTGATAACAGTATGATTCATGTGTAAATAAAGATGCATGTGACAAACTTGCTTCGCTATTCTCAATAGGTCCATCATCACACAACAGCAGGCACATGACCCAAAGTCAGAGTAACTAGAGCTCACACTCACCCAGCAGCAGTCCAGAAAGTTTTCAGAGCCAAAGAGGAGATTACAAAATAACTAAGCCGTTCTCTTTCTGACTGCGATAGTCAGCATTCCTAGCGAAACTAGGGAAATGGGTTATTAATGTTGTCCCTTTTATTTCTGTGCTCAGTTAGAGATTTACTCCCACCTTGTGTGTTTTTGTATTTATGCGGAGTTTACAACACCTTGCCTGATTTTCCACAATGCATCTCACGACAGAAGAAACAATAGAGCTTGGACTCAATGACCAGGGGACAGACAATCCTGCATTTGGGGTAGGTGATGTGTTGTCTTTATCTGCTCTAAAGTTTCCACATTGATTTTCTTTCTTCTTTCGGCGCATCGGCTGATCTTGATTGATTTTTTTGGTGTCATAAGACTCCAACTCTGTCACAAAGACAAATGGAAAATATATAATAACACAGAGTCACTACTTAAGATTTTGACAATGTTGTATGTTTGCTTATATTAGCAGACTAGAGTTAAAAAAGAGCTACAGTGTGATATCCTTTCAATACAGCACTAAGAGCTAAATGTAAGCCACTCTGGAATGTGAAATCAACAAAGGGTGCATGTGTTGCCCAAAAGGAGGGATATGTAAGTGGAGCGGACTCCATGGCTGTTTGTGTATAAATGGGGGAAAAAAAGTTTAGACTGCATGTGGTGTTCAAGTGTACACAGCTGACTTTAAGGCTGATGTTTTCCTCTTCCTACCCATGGCAATTGACTGAAGAAAGAAAATTGGAACATAAACAAACTCCACTGCAGATGGGCAAGCACGTGAATCTGTCATCATCTGCAAAACTGGGCCTTGTTTATCATATTTAGCTAACCTTGTATTATATATCAAAGCCTCCTCCTTTGGGGAAAATCACATCTTCATTTCACTTCTCTCTTTTAAGTTAGTTTTATTAAAGTGCATTGTACACAACACGCATCTACAATTGTCAAAGTTTTGTTTTAGCCTTTTTGGAAGAAAGGTCTACTTATATTTTTCTCTTAAATTTTAACCTCTACAATAGTTATCTGGCAAAAACATGCTAAAAACAAGTGTTATAAGATTATTATGTCCCTTGAGTCTGTAGGATTTATAATACATTTATGATCCTATGTGATATTTCATTTGAGCAACAAAGTCACTTTGAGAGAAGGAAAATCAACACACACACACACACATGCACACACCCCCACACACCTTGGAAGAGCAAGAGATACACGACTAAAGTAATAACAGCTCGGACATCACCTGTCTCAACAAGGCCACTTTTCATCAGTATGTCCTCTTGTGGAACCAGGACATATTGATAAAAAGTGTACTGTGGCATCCAAACCCATGAGTAGTTATGAATTAACAGACGACCAATATCCACACTGACCGAGAAGTACCTGGCACCTGGTGCAATCAAAGCAAGAGATCCAGAGACTACAGCCAGCACAATGGGAACAATAGTGAGATGCATGGACACGATAAGCCAACTCTGGTAGAAAACAGCATTTTAACTGAGCATCTGCTGAGCTAAGGATAAAGCAACTGCCTTGTCTCAGATATGAGATCAAGTAAATAAATGGTAAATGGCCTGCATTTGTATAGCGCTTTTCTAGTCCTTAAGGACCCCAAAGCGCTTTACACTACATTCAGTCATTCACCCATTCACACACACATTCACACACTGGCGATAGCAAGCTACATTGTAGCCACAGCTGCCCTGGGGCGCACTGACAGAGGCGTTGTGCATCAAGGATGCAAGTAAAGAAAGCCCCTGTGGTGAAGAAGAATCAGGAAAGCTAATGTTAGTCGGTCAATTGAGACAATACTAGCACATTGCTGAAGAAGCTAACAGCAGTCCACGATCACTTGGCAGAACTTGATCACCTGACCATCAGGCAACTCCTGTACATAGCTTAACGGTTGAGGTTAAACGTTAAATAAACAATCAGCTTATCTATGAATAGCTCACTTGTCTCTTTAACTTCTTGTTTTATTGTCGTCTAAATCCAATTTTAATGTATTCCAAGAGCTCTGGAGCAAAAGTGGTGTGGCACTGTATTAAAATGACCCTTTTTTTGGCTGTTTAATGTGATCAAACAGTGTTGAGATTACTTTTAATGGGAGAATGAAAAATCTAACTCAGTATATCAAAATCATCCATCCATCCATCTTCTTCATCTTATCCGGGGCCAGGTCGTGGGGACAGCAAGTTAAGCAGAGAAGCCCAGACTTCCCTCTCCCCGGCCACCTCCTCCAGCTTATTTGGCACCAAGGTGTCCCCAGGCCAGCCAAATAAGAGATATGATCTCTTCAGTTTGTCCTAGGTCTGCCCTGGAACCTCCTCCAGGTGGGACATGCCCAGAACACCTCACTCAAGAGAAGCTCAGGAGGCATCCTTATCAGATGCCTGAACCACCTCAACGGGCTCCTTCCGATGTGGAGGAGCAGCGGCTTTACTCTGAGCCCCTCCCAGATGGCTGAATTACCCTTGGGAGGAAGCCCATTTCCGCTGCTTGTATTCGCAATTTCTCCAATCCTGCTGTCTATCTCCCGCTCCCTTCTCCTGTCAACAAGACCCTGAGATACTTAAACTCCTCTACTTGCGCAGGAACTCAAACCTGACCCAGAGTGGGCACTCTACCCTCTCCGGGTGGAGGTTGGAGAGGATATCAAAACCCAGACATGGTTTTGTAGCATATTGTTTGCCTCAGTTTTGAAAGGATGTAGTGTATAGTCATTTTATTAAGTAGCATCTTACATAGTAAACAAACCTAAAAACATTATCAAATAGACTTTTGGCAGTTAATATTGAGATGTCTGTAGAGTGAAAAGCATTTTAAACATTAAAGTGAGAAATCTGACTCAGTGACTCAAAACCCAGACAAATAAAAACAATGCAGCAACAGCTGAAGATTTGTTCAGCTGACCCTGACGTGAACAGCTTACCCACATCCAGTCATATGTATTTCTGTTATCTGTAGATGCTGGGTTACAGGAAGAGAGCCACTAGATGGAAGCAAATAATAACTGAAGCAAATGTCTGAAGATGCTTCTTGCTGGAGAGGAAATGTGGTACAGATGGGTTTGCAACTGAGTGGTTGAGACTGATGGAATGGTGACATTCACACAACAAGGTGTCAACTTTGTTTGACGAGATGAGTGCAGAGCAGTCAAAGGAGCTTGCAAAGAAAGGCGTCTGGACTTCTTTAAGTTGCTTGAAGACATTTCACCTCTCATCCGAGAAGCTTCTTCAGTTCTAAGGTCAAATGGTGGAGAGTCCTAGATTTAAACCCAGTGGGAGTAACCCCCCCAAAGAGGGACAAAAGGACCCCCTGATGATCCTCTAATCACATGAGTCAAGGTGTGAAAACGGGTGTGGGTCACAATCAGCCAGAGTTTTGGGTGAGCTCATTGTGAAACCTGGCCCTACCTTATCATGCGATTTCCTGAGGTGAGATGGCCCAGGATGTGAGTGGGCGTTAAGGAGTCTGGGGAGGGAACTCAAAACTGGATTATAGATGGCAGACAGTTGGTTCGTAAACCACCGCCTCTGTTCAAAGATGGTCGCTCACAGTGGACATAGATGGCTTATTTCACTCCTCTTTCAAACCATCTGTCCTCTCTGTCCAACATGTGAACATTGGCATCCTCGAAAGAGTGTCCTTTGTCCTTAAGATGCAGATGGACTGCTGAGTCTTGTCCTGTGGAGGTGGCTCTTCTGTGTTGTGCCATGCGCTTGTGAAGTGGCTGTTTGGTCTCTTCAATGTAGAGGTCTGGGCATTCCTCGCTACACTGTACAGCATACACCACATTGTTAAGTCTGTGTTTTGGAGTTTTGTCTTTCGGGTGAACCAGTTTTTGTCTGAGTATGTTGCTGGGTCTGAAATGCACCGGGATGTCATGCTTGGAGAAAACTCTCCTAAGTTTTTCTGATACACCGGCTACATAGGGGATGACAATGTTGTTGCGTCTGTCTTTCTTATCCTCCCTCGCTGATGTCTGATCTTCTTTTCTGTGCCTCTTTGCTGACTTTATGAACGCCCAATTAGGATAACCGCATGTTTTGAGTGCTACATATGTGTGTTCCTTCTTTTTCCCTTTAGGCTTAGAGGGAACATGTTCTGCCCGGTGGTGTAGGGTCCTAATTACTCCAAGTTTGTGTTCCAGAGAGTGATGGGAGTCAAAGAGGAGGTACTGGTCCGTGTGTGTGGGCTTCCGGTAAACTTCGATGTTGAGGTTGCCATTCTCTTCAATGTGCACAGCGCAGTCCAGGAAAGGCAAACAGTCGTCCTTTGTGTCTTCCCTAGTGAACTTGATGTTTTTATCCAAGGCGTTAATGTTCGCAGTGAAAGATTCCACTTCTTGTGTCTTGATTTTGACCCAGGAGTCGTCTACATATCTGTACCAGTGGCTGGGTACTCTTCCTTTGAAAGAGCCTTCCTTTCCAATTCCTCCATGTAAAGGTTGGCTACAATAGGTGACACAGGGGAGCCCATGGCACAGCCACGTTTTTGTCTGTAGAAGCCTTCATTGTATTTGAAGTATGTTGTGGTAAGGCAGAGGTCTAACAGTGTGAAAATCTGATCGGGTGTGAAGTTGGTTCTGTCTTCTAAGGAGCTGTCTTTTTGTAGTCGTTTTCTGACAGCCTACACTGCCTCCGTGGTGGGTATGCAAGTGAAGAGAGAGACTACATCAAAGGACACCATGGTTTCATCTGGATCCAGGGTAAGTTTCTGGACCTTGTCGGTGAATTCGGTGGAGTTCTTGATGTGGTGTGGGGTGTTCCCCACGAGAGGCGCAAGGATGGTAGCAAGGTGTTTTGAAATGTTGTAAGTAGCTGAGTTTATGCTACTGACGTGGGACACCTTCCTTGTGGATTTTAGGAAGTCCGTAAAAGCAGGGTATGGCATCCCCTGGGTAAAGGTGGTGATATGTAAGGCAGTCAATGATTTTGTCCTTTTCAAGGTCTTGAAGGCAAGCTATAACTTTCTTTTTTCTTTTTCTTTTTTATTTGTAGCTGCTTGTGGGGTCTCGCTTTAAGGCTTCGTAGGTATTGTTGTCACTGAGGAGAGTAGTGATCTTTGTGTGGTAATCTGTAGTGTTTAGGACCACAGTGTATCTTCCCTTATCAGCTGGTAAAATAGTGATGTTGTGGTCTTTGCTCAGGGAAGCGACGGCCTACTTTTCTTGTATTGTGAGGTTGGACGGAGGGACTTTGGCACTGGAGAGGGTGGCTGAGACTTTCATCCTGATTTGCTCTGCTTCTGTCGGTGATAATTTATTCATCCGTATGGCAGTTTCTGTGGCTGTGATGAGGTCCACTATGGGCAACTGTTGCGGAGAAATGGCAAAATTGAGTACTTTGGCTAATACTCTCTTTTCAGGTTCAGTGAGATTCCGGTCTGAAAAGATCTTTACCCATTTCTCCTGTCTTCAGGTGTGTTTTCTTCTCTGAGTTGTGTAGGTTCAGAATGAGGAGTGTGTGTTTTTGAAAGCAAGGTGTGAAATTTTCTGTGTTGTCTTTCTTTTCCTTTAGAGCATAGGTGTCAAACTCTGGCCCGCAGGCCAGATTTGGCCCGCAGTGTAATTACATTTGGCCCGCGAAGCCATGCCAAATTACTATTAGAGCTGGCCTACTGGTATTATACAGCTAATATCTATATATATATATCGTTTAGTATTAAGCCTTGCTTGTTCCATATTCAGTTTTTCAGCAAAACTTGTTTGAGTCAATAAGAAAAGATTGATTCTTATATCTGGAGGAAGATTTTTTTTCAATAAATATTAATGTTAGCCCGCGACATTGTTCCAGTTTTGAATTTTGCCCCACTGTGTATTTGAGTTTGACACCCCTGCTTTAGAGTGTTGGGCCTGCTGAGCCTTGTCCACAAACTTGTAAACCTCTTCTAAGATTGGAGAGGGTAGAAGGGTTTCCAGTTCCTGCAGAGTCTGGCTGATCTTGATCTGGATGGCATCTATAGTGAAATGGACCTGTCTTATCCTTTCACTTAAAAGCTGATTTTGGCTCAGACAAAAACTGGTTCACCCAAAAGACAAAACTCCACAGACTTAACAATGTGGTGTATGCTGTACAGTGTAGCGAGGAATGCCCAGACCTCTACATTGGAGAGACCAAACAGCCACTTCACAAGCGCATGGCACAACATAGAAGAGCCACCTCCACAGGACAAGACTCAGCAGTCCATCTGCATCTTAAGGACAAAGGTCACTCTTTCGAGGATGCCAATGTTCACATGTTGGACAGAGAGGACAGATGGTTTGAAAGAGGAGTGAAATAAGCCATCTATGTCCACTGTGAGCGACCATCTTTGAACAGAGGCGGTGGTTTACGACACCAACTGTCTGCCATCTATAATCCAGTTTTGAGTTCCCTCCCCAGACTCCTTAACGCCCACTCACATCCTGGGCCATCTCACTTCAGGAAATCACATGATAAGGTGGGGCCAGGTTTCACAATGAGCTCACCCGAAACCCTGGCTGATTGTGACCCACACCCGTTTTCACACCTTGACTCATGTGATTAGAGGATCATCAGGGGGTCCTTTTGTCCCTCTTCGGGGGGATATTCCCACTGGGTTTAAATCTAGGACTCTCCGCCATTTGACCTTAGAACTGAAGAAGCTTCTCGGATGAGAGGTGAAACATCTTCAGGCAACTTAAAGAAGTCCAGACGCTTTTCTTTGCAAGCTCCTTTGACTACGATGACCTGGATGACTGAGAACCTTCACAGACATGAGTGCAGAGCACAACCTCTGAGACACAGCAGGTTTCAAAGACAGTTGTGTCCCACTGTGGACCTAGTGATGAAGACTTTAGTGAATTTTAGAACCTTCTGGTTCTAATATGTGAAGCACGTAGAAAGAATGCTGTTGCAATAGTATAGACCCTGTTAATACATAGTGATTAAGTACACTGACAAAGCGATGGATGGATGGATTTCATGAAGATTCCGCCATAACAACAGTGTCCAATAGTGTCTTTGCTTTGTCCTTGGTTGTTTTGGTTGGGTTGTCTTTCTCTCTTTTCTTTTTTTTCTTTTTTGTTGGCGCACGGGGCGGGAATGTTGTACAAGGAGAGGTGTTAGAAGTAAAATATTGACCGAATCACTGGATGATAATGAATGACATAATGAATGAGATGAATGACATGTCCATACCTGTTTGGTCGGGGGCCAGGTTCAAAATGACTTCATCTCATAATGTTGCCCAATAGGGTGAAAACTGTGCCACTTTTGTCAGAACACAAAAGGTGAGAAAGGAGGGAAGGCATGCTAGGAGGAAGCAAGAGAGAAATAAGGCTAGAATTGCAAAGGTGAAAGTGGTGAGATTCTAAATGAAGGGACTATGACTGGTAAAAGAAGAAGGAAGCTAGAAAGATTGTATAACATGATATACAAGGTCAGACATTTCTGTACACTCATTATGGGCATGTATGTCATGGTAGTTTGGGGCTTTTAATTCTTTCTTTGAATTCTACATCTTTAATGCATTTTAAAAAAAAAAAACAAGAATTAGGTGGACAAGTTCGAATTTATATTGGATTTCTTTAAACCATACAGGGTTAAAAACATACACACAGGCTCATATATATATACATACGCTCACTTAGATATTTTAATAAATATGCTGAAGGTTCTCAAGTGTCTTTTGATTTGGCAGGTTTAAGGCCTGTTAACTTTTTATTAGTGCATCATGATTGAATAGAATTCGTAGTTTCTCTTTGCAAGAATGAAAAGGATTTCTTTGAAAGAACTCACTGGTTCAATAAATACTCAGATGAATTTGAAAATTTTAAGGAGGCGGCATTATTCTTAGAGCTTGACTCAGTGAAGCTCTATGATCTATAAAGTTTAACATCATTAAACTGGAAAGATGCAGACTAAAAACGAAGCCCCTGCTCCAGTATAAATACCTTCAAGCACAACTGAAGTGTATGCTTTCTGGAGAAGATTTTTAGGGTAAGATGAGACAACAATTAAGCTACAGTATCTCGCCAGAATGGCAAGAGGTATACTGGTGGTTTAAAGGTGAGGCTTTCAAACCTCCCTGTATCAGCTATCAATGATGGTGTTTTTTTCACTTAATGGTGGCCTTCTTCACATGCTCCAACATCTGTATGGACTTCATTTTGAGAGTTCAAGTGAAATGTTATCAAAAAATGAAATTCTAATCCAAAATCAAGTACCTAGGCATGCAGAATTTCAACTGCCCCTTACTCAGTCCTCACGCATCTCAACACTAGAGACTCATATGTCAGAGTGCTGTTCATAGACTTCAGTTCAGCCTTCAGCATCATCATTCCCCAGCAGCTCATTCACAAACTGGATCTGCTGGGGATCAGCACCTTGCTGTATAACTGGCTGCTAGATTTCTTGACAGGAAGACAGCAGACAGTACGGGTCGACAGCAACAACTCCAGCCCAAGAACACAGAATACGGGGGCTCCCCACGGATGTGTGTTGAGCCCCCTTCTCTTTACTCTGCTGACCCACGACGAGATCTACTACAGGGGTGAAGTTAACCATCTGGCAGAGTGGTACAGCAACAACAACCTGTCCCTGAATGTGGAGAAGACCAACAGCGACTCTACTTCCTCTGCAAACTGAGAAGCACAAGTATGACTCCTGCAGGAAAAAATGACAACGGGTAGTAAGAGCAGCTGCACCTGCCTCATCTGGAAGGTGCTCTCTATTACAGGTGACTCCACTCATCCCTTCA
>NW_005187444.1:3986175-3989421 GCF_000239375.1 Pundamilia nyererei | reverse complement strand
TATTTTCATGACAGGCTATCAGGGGTTCTGACCCTACACTATTTTCTCCATCATAGCATAACCAGATGTACAGTAAGAGAGCTTCTTGTGGCCTCTCCAGAAGATAAATAGCTGCTCAATCCCCTCCAACCAGCATTTGCACTTGTCTAATGGTAGCATTACACTCCCAGTAGCTCACATTTCCCAACATCATATTTCCTTTCAGCAGCACAGACGCTGGGAGAAAAAGCCACATGGGTTTAACTTACCATCTGGGGCCAATCACTTAAAGGCCAGTTTAGTAAGAGTACTATTTTTTTTCATAAATTACTGATAATAAATAGCAAATAGAAAGCACTGATAATTGCATGGAGGGTGTCCATGCAATTTTAGAAGGAGCAGAAATGCTATTGTTTGGACATTTTTCTGCTTTTACATAGACCAGCAAGGGCATTAGTAAGACCAAATGGCATCACCAAGTATTTAAAATGTCCCAAATGAGTGGTAAAAGTAGTTTTCCACTCATCCTTTTCTTTTATGTTTATAAGCATTACACAGATCTAATTTTGTAAAAACATTATGGTGCCTCAAAAGCTGAACTGAACAGAAGTAATCTGGTGATTTGATTTAACCTCTGGTAACCCCCAGCAATCAGAAAATGGCCTAAGAGTCTTACTCTTCTTTTAGACAAAGAAAAACTTCATAGGAGGGAAAGCTTTAACACTTTTTAAGCTCTCCCAATTGATACCAATCACTGTGGAAGAAGTGGGGTGAATGGCTATGGTCACTGAGGCCAGAATTACTTGTCACAATTACGGTGCACATTTGGTCTATAGCTGCTCCATGAATAAATGTTGCACATGCTTGTGTTGGCCCAAAGACAAACCTTGTTTAGATAAAGCCATATAGGTATGGCAGCTGAGTCTCTTGAGTCCAGTGTTTGGCCAGATAATTCTGTCGTGTTTTGCAAGAAGTTATTAGCAACAGATAAATACTCAGATAAGATAGGGGAGCTGTTACTGGCAGGCCAGAGGATCCCAGGGACAGTGGAAGAAGAAAGTGGTGGAGACTGGACAGGCAGGTGAGTAAAAGGGGAATATGTCTTTTGTAAGCAGGCAAGCAACTTAAAGAGACAGGTAAGTGAGACAGTGAACCTGAGCTCAGTTTTCCCACAAAGCACAAGCATTGCATTTCACCAGGAAGTCACAGACAAACAAAAATTCAGGATTCATAACTGCCAAAGCAGGGGCAAAGCAAGAGGATCACAGAGCCACATTACTACCATGCATGTAGTAATGCCATCTGGCAGAATATGGAAGCACAATACTACCGCAAGCAGTTAAGGAAATGGAATACAAGCTCCAACTGGAGGCAGCATCTGTAAGGAAAAAAAAGCAACTCCAGCTGAGAAAGTAACACTTTCACAGCAATTTGCAGGAGCACTTATTAAAAGATTTGAGTGTATATTGGCCTTTTATGTAAAAACATACATACAAGCTCAAATATATACATACATAAAAAAAAATCCTAAATAAATTCAAACTTGTGCATACAATTAATTGGGATTTAAAGTAATTAAAATTTCAAACAGTTGCTGAAATGATGCAGAGGAAGAAATGCATTGCAGTGGATTAAACTAATTATTGCTAAATTAATGACTAATTAATGACTAATGACTTTTGCTGTGCTTCTCTTAAAGGACAAAGACGACGAACAGCCACAGCTGACAGCTGATCCTGGGGAGTCTCACACAGAGGAAACCCTAGAAGAGACAACAGGGAAAAAAATAGATTTAGTTTACTCCCTTAATGACAGGCCACCATGGTACCTCTGCATTTTGCTTGGCTTCCAGGTAAATATATCTTCTGACTTGTTTAATGGATAATAATAATAATGGATTGGATTTATATAGCGCTTTTCAAGGCACCCAAAGCGCTTTACAATGCCACTATTCATTCACTCTCGCATTCACACACTGGTGGTTTAGCCCAGTGTCACAGCAGAAAACTGTATCTAACCTTGCTACTACTGCAGGAAAACATTCTGCTTTCATTTATTGAACATCTTTGATTGGCTGTAGCTCTGGAGGTAGAGCCGGTCATCTACTGATTGAAAGGTTGGTAGGGCAAGCCAGCCTGCTCAAGTCTGCGTGCCAAGGTATCCTTGGGCAATATAGTAAACCCCAAGTTGCTTTCCAATACATTCACTGTGAAAGTGTGACTGTTAGAAAGACAGCACTTAGGTGCAGAAAAAAAAGTGCTTGTGTGAATGGGCGAATAAGTGCTTTGAGTGCTCAAATAGAAAAGGGGTATATAAGAAACAGTCCATTTACTCTTATAATGAAGCCTCTTGATGTTAGATCAATGCCAAAGCAAGGAGACAAACCTACAGCTCTGTAAAAATAAAGTTGCATTGGCTAAACCAATTCTCATTTACATCTACAGCAAATGCGAGGTCAAATTAGCAGTCATTATTCATAATCCCAAATTCCACATCCTTCTCAATTTCTTTTTGAGACAATTAAAAACTTTCTATAACTCAGTAACTTAATGATAGATATTGCACCATCAGCTTCCTTTATCTGCAGTTTAGTGCTGGACAGTTAGGAAAGTGGGTTTGTCAGTGTTTTCCAGCTTTTTAATACAGAGAAAGAGAAGTGTAACTAAAGCTGAGGTAAATGTAGTTGAAATTATAACTAGAAGATTTCCATAATCCTGACAAGTTGATGGTAATGTCTTTTTTGTTGTTGCAACATTTGCGAACTAAAAAATAAACAATAATTCAAAAAATGACATTAATGTAGTTAAAGAAAATGTCTCACTTTAAAAAGGGGTGATAATTAATGTGTGTTGGCAACAGTATGTATTTACTCACAATAAGGTCTGTCAGTAACCCTAACCCTGATTCTTTAGTGACTCGTTAGCGACTTTAGTGTAAAGTCGCTAACATGTGAGTGCTTGTATGTGTGAGACGGTTCTAGACATGAGCAGAAATGAGTAAGGGGGATTTTGAGTAAAAATCAGAATCAGAATCAGAATCAGAATCAGAATGGGGTTTATTGCCAGATGTTGAGGTTTACAACATTAGGAAACTGCTGCGGTGCTTCAGTGCAAACAATAAGAATTAAAGTGCTATGTAGAAAGAAAGAAAGATATGTGCATGAGATATACATGAGATATATACATGAGAATATGAATTATGAGTGCTACGTAGAAAGATATATACATGAGTGCAGGTGGTGATCGGTGCCAAACATGAAATGATGCA
>NW_005187444.1:3924673-3967644 GCF_000239375.1 Pundamilia nyererei | reverse complement strand
TTTTTTTTTGTACTTTTTATATTTTACATTTATATTTATTATTGAAACTTGCACCAAGGGAGTGGCACTCCAATTTCGTTGTACTCTGTACAATGACAATAAAGGCTATTCTATTCTATTCTATTCAGGTTACTGCCAGGACTTGCTGGGAAGTCCTGCCAAGGAGGGGTTAACATTAATATCGCACTACAGCCAAATCCTTTGTTTAAAGAATGAACACTATGGGTGTATTTTATTTAGTTTGAAATTTTTTCTCTGGATGTTTGAATTAGTTTTAAACACAAACTGCATTCTCACTCTTCATTATGAGCATATGGCACGGGGAAAACAGGTACATAACTATGACACGAGTGTAGTCTAAACTAAGAGGAAAGAAATAACATTTGATTTCGTTCCCAAAAAATACATTGCAGGACTCTGTAATAACAAAGCTTGACTACCCTTTGGCAGATTACAGTATAATAAAACCAATGGATTGTACACTATACTATACATTTGCAGATAGGTTTTACAAGCACTAACTGATTTGTAAAATGCTGTAAATTAAATTAAATCAGAAAAACACTGTCATATCATAGATAGACTAGAAAATAAACAAACGATTGATCGATACAGGTTGTCGTAAGCTCTATGCAGACAGGTACACATACCACCAAGTCAGATAATGATTGATGGGCTAAGGGAGGAAGACAGGATGAATTGAATGTCACATATTTTGACAAACTTGAAATATCAGGAAAGGGATTCCATTTGTGATAATCAACTGCCAATTCCTAAAGTGTCTAAATGAAGAATGAACCATGGTTCCTCCTCAGCTATAAATAATAAGTCCGCCTAATCTGTGCAGCAATTTATTTTGACAGTTAAATGATTATGTGTGGAGAAAAACATCAGCATGATTATTGTCCATTTGCCACTTAAGGTTAAAGTTAACTTTTAGGCCAATCTTATGGATTGTTATTTCATGAGATTGATCTATATACGTATATACCTGTGTGAGAGAGTAAAATCAGTGTAGTTATTTTGAAAAATAAAAATTATCTTCAGGTTTGCTTTGAGTATACAAAGTCAAGCGTAATCAGAAGAGACTTTACATCATTTGGTCAAGTGACCTTTGACCTTTAACTTTAAAATTATTGACTTGCAGGTTACCAATCCTCCAGGGTGGCACATTCAGTTTCATCACACCAACCCTGGCAATTCTTGCATTACCCAAGTGGCAGTGTCCTGTGCCAAATGCACCTGTGAAACCATTGGTGCAGTTTCATAATGGCACCAGTCCGCTACAAATGGAAAATTCAGATGAGGTCTGGATGACAAGAATGCGTGAGGTATGTTCACTTGTGTGGTTAAAAAAACAAAACAAGGTGTGTGGGGGGGGGTATAAATAAGCAAAGAAGTGAAAAATATGTTGTCAAGACTTAACATTTAAATGTGAAGTTGAATTCATTTTAAGTCCCTCGACAAAAAGGAAAAAGGACAGTGTGAAGAACCCAACGAGAGAAAAGCTACATTAAGATTTCTGCGTCACCTCAGCTTGGGCACAGATATCGGAAGGAAATACAAAAATACAAATAAGTACAATCAATGAAGATAGATAGATAGATAGATAGATATTTCTCATCAGAGGCCGCACAGTACATACTATTTAGAAACTGTGGCTAGCTGTCAATGTGAAGTTCTTTGTTAGCATGTGCTCAAATTACACAACTGCTTGAATTCTGCTATTTTTAAATCTCTAATAGACAGTCTGTTTCAATTTTATCTGTCCTAAATTTCAGATTTTGGGTCAAACCAGTGAAAATGTCAGACTTTTAACTTGAACAGTTTTTAGAGTTTCATGTTCTAAAACTGAGTTCTGCAAAAGGCCTAAAACTTAATTTTGAAAGGTTAAAGTCAAACGAAAGCATTATAATGGCAAAAGATGCACAGCATTTAATTTTAGATATGAAACCTTTATGTTGGCATAGGGAATGACATTACGTCCTTATTGTCTTATCTTCCACAGATCCAGGGAGCCATTCTGGTATCCTCTCTCCTTCAGCTCACACTAGGCTTATCTGGGCTGGTGGGCCTTGTGCTAAGATATATTGGTCCTCTGGCTATCGCTCCCACCATCAATCTCATTGGTCTGTCACTGTTTACTGAGGCTGGAAAGAAGTCTGGAGGCCACTGGGGAATAGCTGCTCTGTGAGTTAAAATCCAGATTAGCTTTATGTCGGAAAAGATGTTGAAAGAAGTCTCTAAGCTCATCAGAAGTGTCTACCAGTCCTAATTCTGTCTTTATTATATCAAAGCATATAATTCTAACTGGACAGGAAACCCATATTCACACGTTGCTTTACTTGCCACTTGCCTCTATGGTTGCTGTCAAAAGACATAGACTCACCGTGGACCTGAATGTTTTGGTAATACTGAGCTTTCCATAATTCTTCTGAAGTGAATGCTTGCAAAGAAAGGTTTTATGTTCAAATTAGACAGAAATTAAGTTGACCATAGTTAACACAAGTATTGTTGGAGGAGTGAGGCTCAGGCATTCAACCCCAAATAAAACTATACCAGCTGTTAAGCACAGAGCTATAACAACGTACTGCAGTGTACCAGTGGAAATGGTACAAAACACAGTGGACTTAATAATTACAGTGGCAGACTACTTCAGAGTTCTTCATTATAGCTCGAAAGCATCAATTGTAACTTAGATACAATTGGGTATTACAACAGGGCAATGACCCCAAGCACACATGGGCTGGTGTAATGAACTGGTTGTGAAATGGATAAACCAGGGCAATGGTAAGCTTTTGCAACACCTTTCTCAAAGTCTTAACCTTAAACTACAAAAATGTGAACAATGCTTGAAAGTCAGGCAAGAGCTACCAAAACCATCTGTGGAATATGCAACTTGCTAAAGGACATTTGATCAAATATTAGATGTAAGACAGATTTAAATGCATCACACATTTATATTTGAGCACTTTTTGTACATACGGTTCATAACTGTAAGTTTATAAGTTTCTTAAGTGTGCTTTCAGGAGTGTAGCTTGCAAATATCTGTTGCTGCCATCGGGCTGTCTCTCACTCCTTGCAATTCCATTAAATGTGTCAAGGGAGCGTTAGCTCACCTCTGAGTGGGGGGCCTCCACATGTTAGCCTATCTACATGATTGGTGGGTCAGAGTACGTGCAGAGATGCAGCTGGCTCTGTCTGTGTTAAACATCCAAGCTCTGGGTTTCTCTGTGAAATTTCAGAGGAGCTTCCTAACCTCAAACCAGCAGAACATTTTCCTCAGGCTGGAAATTTCTTTGATTTTTCCTTTTTTTGTTTGCCAGTGGCTACATTTGATTGTGACACATTTCAAAATGATCTTAAAGATGGTATCTGTCATTGTCATAGTGCCACTCACACTGTTAAAAATGATGTTACAGTTCTGTACTCTTTCTCACTGTGGGCATTGTATCACCTTTAGTTGAGAGTGACAATAACCACACCTTCTATGCTAGCTCTCTGCCCCTGAAGGGAGTCCAGGATGCTGCACCAGTGCTCTCAGACTCGGAGGATGTCACTTTCCAAGGTGGTATGCACAGATGTCTCTGTGCAATGGTGCATCGATGAGAAGAGTCTGAAATGCAGTGCAGCATGAGCCACATACCAGTGCTTACCAGCACTCAAGCATTTTCTGTCTCTTAAGAGCCACCCATGTTACAGGCCATCTGAGGCTCTTCTCTCTGGAAGCACTCTTTGTAGAAGCTCAAGTATGGGATATATTTGGCCAGGCGGAAGTAGATCTTATTGCCTCCAGGGCGAACACTCTCTCCTTCTGTTCTATGCCATACCTGGCAAAGAACAAAGACCCACTCTACCTATGAGAGCAAGTCACCTACTAATCATGAGGTTGGTGGTTCGATCCCTGCCTGCTCCTTGGGCAAGATACTAACCCCAAGTTGCTCTCCGATGCAATGTGTGAATGTTAGATAGAAAGCTCTTGTGTAGAAGAAGCATACAAAAAGAATTATTTTATGAACGGGTATGAATCGGTGAATGAGTCAGTGTATAGTGCTTTGAGTACTCAGAGCAAAGTAGAAAAGCACAACATAAGAACCAGTCCATGGGAAGACGTGCTCTTAAATGCATATCCTCCAGTAGAAATGATACTTCCAGTTCTAGAAATCACTTTTATAGTTGGGCGCTGTTTTGATTTGAGGTCCTCTCTCTCCTCCGAGCTGATCATTCTGAAGCCAGTCTCCTCCTCTTTGGTAACTCCCATGACCCCTGTGTACTTATATCCATCTTTTCTGTGTGCCAATAAAGGCTGTGAATCTATTTGATTACCTTTTCCATTGGCTCTGCTTTCTGGTTCACCCTTGGTATTTAATCACACAAATGATGCAAACCTACAAATAAAACAACAAGAAGCCAAAAGAGCCTGACAAACATGAATGCGGACACTTTGAAATGGACACTGAGAGAAATCAAAACACCAAACCAAAATCCTAAAATAAAAATAAAAATAAAATCTTCAAATACTATAACCACCATGAACATCGACCATTAACCAAGACTGAAATATGGGGTCAAATTCAAAAACCACAATCAGTCTCAAGCATCATGACATTAATTCTATATTGACAAATTTACCCTCATTTATTTTTAAAACATAAATGCCGACTGTGTTAATCCACATCTCCAGCTAAGAATTGTGCCCTGTCTAGTGCTACCCTGTGAAATCTGTCTTCATTTAACATTTCTATCTTGAGATAATGCAGACTAATCCTGTTATATAGAGAGATATTTGTGGGTTTTAAAAGGTTGAGCACATCCACCTCCTGGTGCCATATATGGATAGTAATCAGTCATATCCTTCATAACTTCAGCAGTCTCTCTCTGGCCCTCATCCATCAATAGAAGTGTCAGTCCATATCCTGCAGCTTGTAGAAGCAGACATGGACAGCTTATTTGTAAATCACCTCTTTACTTCTATCTGACCAGTATTCATGCACAGTATGACATCTTTCATCACATTTAAAGTGTTACAAAAACATATCATTTTCAGGTGTCAAGTACCAGCCATGCCTGTTGTGTAAAGTGGCATGTTTTCACTTGCCCTGACCTCCCTGTAACAGTGAACCATGCCCTGCTAAAAAGAAATTCCACAAATAGCTGGAAGCAAGGGCCAAGCCTTTGGGGAAATTACTATGATTAACACATTTTATCCCATTTTCTTTTTTCCTATAGCACAGTGGGTCTGATTCTACTGTTCTCCCAATATCTCAGCAACGTTGATGTTCCAATGGTTTCTTACAAGAATAAAAAATGGATGGTGTTCCAGTATCCACTCTTCAAGCTGTTCTCTGTGAGTTGTCAAAATTTCCAAGTCTAATATGTTTCACTTGCTTTCCGTTGTGATAAAAAAAGATCAAATTAAATGATGGGACCCCAAAAAAACAGTTTCGACCATCCTAACCTTGCTTCATAAAAAATTTAATGAAAAATAAGTTGTGAAATCATGTGGAGTCAAGTCAAAGTCTGCCAGTCAAGTTAGACTTGAAAAAACTAAATGTTGTCTATTTGTATAATAGACAACATTTGTATACTGAAAACAAGTTTACAATTTGACTTTTTGTTAAACACTAGTATGTTGAATCTGCCTTTTAACTCTGTGTAGGGATGATATTGCCTCTACTTTTAAACATTATTATGGCAGTCTATAGTGCTGATAACATTACACTGGGAAAAAAATCTTTTGAAAAAATCGTTTTGAAAATAGAAAGAAAAAATAATATAATTTATTTTTAAGCTGTTGTTCTTTCCTCTTTCATGTTCATGCAATGGGATACCTTGAAAGTGTCTGTGCTCGGCTGAAACACAATCCGTTTGTGGCTCCCAAGAAGACAACAAGCATCAAAACTTGGCATGCTTTCAATAAACATTTTTCTAGAATGAGATCTGTTTCATATCAGCAGCTACATCTCTGCTGCAGATAAAAGAAAATTTAAAAAAGTTTTGATGACAGCATCATCCATGGCTTTCTTTTTAAGCTACTAAACAAATAGAGAATTAAAAGAATGGCAAAAGATCAAATGGTGGGTAGAAATATTTCCAGAAAAGTCTGAAAACACCAACAACATCTAAATGCCTGTTGATATTAGAGTAAACAATGCTTAACTGCTCTAGCTATTCATCAGTATTCATTATCATAAAATATGGTATTTTTCTTTCTATCTAAGAAAAGATTGTGTACACATAATGTGTACCCACACATAATATGTACCCACAAACAAAAGTACACACAATCTTCTGTCAAGTCATATTCTTTTTTAGGCTATCATTATAATGGATATGATACTTGGTAACTGAAATCTTCTAGAATTAATTATCTCAAGTTTACCCATGAACTTTCCATGAATCCCACTCAGTTATCTTCATTCATGGATTCTACAGATCAATGTATCATGATGACTTTAAGGCAGAAATTTAGATAATATAATGAGCTCATTCTGCTTGCATGTTTGCCTGACTATGAGTTATGCTTTCACTTTCCTCGATATGTCCTAAATAAAAGCATTCATGTGCACAGTTCTTTTCTCCCATGTAATCCCTGTACAAATGCGATGATTAAAAAAAACCCACTGGAGTCCCAGACAAACTGTATGCACATGTATTCAGGCTCATATTTATGACAGCTGCAGAAGTACATCTACCAAATTGATCAATGTTGTGATCGTGCTTAAGCTGTCACCACCATCTTACATTTGACGAAGGGGTGTGGATGGAAAGGGCTGGTTTATTGGTTTTAAGATAGATTCACGTGGAACATCTTATCACCTCAAAGTGTTACTGAAAACAAATTCGGACTTGCATTTTTTGTATTAGTTAAATTTTTTGTTTTTCTGTTTTTGATAACAAATTCCAGGTTTTGTTTGGCATGTGTGGTGGCTGGCTTATCTGTTTCTTGCTGACCATTTTTGATGTCCTGCCTTCAAAGTCTGATAAGTATGGCTTCTCAGCCAGAACTGACATAAACCTGGATGCTGTTACAAACTCTCCATGGTTCCATGTGCCTTATCCTGGTAAGTGAATAGGTATCATACTTCAAACAGTTCTTTTATTTTACTATATATATTTTTTTGTTTACTTTTTTAATTTTCTTGAACACCTTTCCTCAGAAATCTTTAATTTTAGTAGTTGTAATACCCTTATTAGGGAAACTACTTTGCTTCATAAACATATAAAGTTGCAAAAGTCCTGTAGTAACTGCATTATTAAAGATCTGCCATTTATTGCTGTATTACAAATAAAGTAAAAATTCTTAGAAGCTATGTTACCATTTGGCTTGCTTGCTTCTCATTAGGCTACTCTTGATAAACATGCAAAACTGTGGTTAGTTAACCCTTTAAGACCTACCATAGAACCAAGTCCGCCAGAGCTTATATTATATTTTTACATGCTGTAGTGCCATGTTTGGGAGCATTTCAAGTTGCTATACATCAATACAACCATTATAGCCCAAATTTTAATAATATGTATGCATTAAGTGCATAGTAATTGTTGGAAAAAATGTTGAAAGAAGTTTTTGCTTTTTTAACATATAATACAGAAATTTAAGAGGCTTATCCCTCAAAACTGTAAATACAAAAAAGTTGCACAAAAAAGTTTCGAACCACAGGAAATTTATTTTGAGTGTCTTCATAGTTTTATTTTTGAAAGACAACAATTTTTATGTACTGCAGGAAAAACGAAAATAAATATTATAGTGCAAATTTGCAAAAAAAAAACAAAACAGCATATGCATCAAAATAAACTATTTCCAGCAGTGCAATATGAGTCCTAAGCATCCCAGAAACGACACAGAAAGTCATAAAGTCAAACATAATTTTTAAAAACACCAGTATAGGCTTACAAGGCCCTGATGGTAAAAAACTACATTTCCGAGATTATGACGTCACTCCCTGTTTCGGGCAGGTAATGGCGGACATGTGATAGTTCTATTCCAGCGTAGGAAGTGTTACGAACAGCTGATCGGATCGGCAATATTATGTTTTTGTTGCTGCAAGCGCTTTTTATGCAATTTTTGAAAAGCTACATGTGGAAGGAAACCGTGACCTAGGAAAAGCTGATGGCAGATGTAAGTACAATTTCATATGCAAAAAAAAATATTGCGCTAGCTTACGTGGTTGCAGTTCTACCAGGATTTAAAAATAGTTATGCAAAACAGAGCGTGCCTGCTCCGACCGGCTTTAAAGGGTTAAATGTTGCACAATTGCTGTTAACTGATTCACACATGATTAGATATGAAACTAGACATTTATTTATGATTGATTGCTTAATGCGTATCTGCTAAAACCTTGGTATGTAAGTGAAGAGTGACAGATTGATTGACTGTATCATTCAGGGCATAACACCTTGTGCCAACAGTCAGTTTGCTCTGACTGGTAAGAAGTCATGTGGGATTTGACTGCGGAATGTCTGTTTTGTAGTTTGAAAGAACACATGTTTGTAGAGGATTGGGACCTTTTTTAAAAACAAAAACAAAAAGGAGATCAAAGCAAAACAATATCATTTTGTAACAGGAACAATATATAGTCCAGGTAAGGGTATAAAATGCATTTCCCTGTTGGAAACTCACAGGTTCAGCTTGATGTCAGTATTTTTTTATTCAATAAACATGCTGGGAAAGTCAGCTGTAGGACTTTAGTTGTTTGCACCTATCATCTGCTGTTTACAGATGGTACAAAAGTATCCATATTACTGAGTTCAGATATTCCAATCGTGGCCATAGGCATATAAAATCAAGGATGAAAGCGTACAAACTGCGTCTACTCCTTCTTTTCTTCTGAACGAATGGGTCACTCTCAGGAGCTCAGGGAATTCCAGCATGACACAGTTATAGGATGCGACCTGTGCAACAAGTCCAGGCTTGAAATTTCCTCGTTATTAACTATCCCACCGTCAACTGCTACTGGTATCATAACAAAGGTGAGGTGCATAGTGTATATATGACATCAACCTTCTGGCCTCACTACAGACTTTCAAAGTTCATGTGGCCTTCAGAATAGTGCAGTGTATATAGAAAAGCAATTTATAGAGAATGTCATGGAATTGGTCTCAATGGCCAAACAGCTGCATCCAAGCCAGTCACAACGCAAAGTACAGAAGGGGACAAGGTCCCATAATTTGTACGTTGGTCCATGAGTCCTGACCTCAACCTGACACCTTTGGGATAAATTAGAGCAGAGACTGTGAGCCAGGCCTTCTCTTACAACATCAGTGTCTGAGTTCACAAATGCACTTCTGGAAGAATGTCAAAAATTCCCGGAACACTTGAAGCTGTTATAGCTGCAAATGGTGGGCCAACATTATATTAAACCCTTTGCATTAACCATGGGATGTCACTCAACTTGATGTGTGTGAAGGCAGATGAGCAGATTAGCAAATACTTTCCGATACTTGCCAAACAAATACACAAAATTGTTTGAAATGATGGCAGGAAAAACACTTGCCTTTTAATGATGTCCTGTTGTGAACCCAAAGAATTTTGACAGCACATGATAGTTTTTAATGTTAGAAGTTGAAGACTGAAAGCAGTATTAACTGCAATAGTGCAGACAATGATAAAGATAGTGAATGTTAAATAAGTTTAATTAGCATGTTTGGGTTTTATTGGGTTTAGCTGGTGATAATCTGAAGATTTTGGTACAGTAGAAATAGATATATACCTTTTATACCTTTAATCAATGGAAAATTGCTCAGGAGATTGCTAAAGGAAGAGATTTCCCCAAATATCAAGGAACTGAAAACAAAGTTTTATGTTGCAAATTCTCAAAGATGCTGGGAAAATCATCTTTTCAATAGCTAAAAAAGTCTACTGGCGAGCCAGATTTAAAAATAAATGCATCCTCTAGTGCAGCGATGGGGAACTCCAGGCCTCAAGGGCCGGTGTCCTGCAGATTTTAGATATCACCCTGGACCAACACATCTGAATGAAGTGATTAGTTCATTGCCGGGCCTCTGGAGAACTTCAAGACATGTTGAAGAGGTAATTTGGTCATTTAAACCAGCTGTGTTGGATCAAGGACACATCTAAAACCTGCAGGACACCGGCCACTGAGGCCTGGAGTTCCCACCCCTGCTTTAGTGCCTGTTGTGTTAAAGTTGTGACAATGTTGTATGTAATGACAAGCATTTTAAATTTGATTCTGGATTTAACAGGGAACCTATGAAGAGAAGCCAGTTTGGGTGAAATATGCTCTCTTTCTAGTCCCTGTCACTACTCTCGTTGCAGCATTATGGATCAACTGAAAACTTCTCTGAGAGCTTTTAAGACATCCTGATAATAACAAATGACAGTAGTCCAGTCTAGAAGTAATAAGTGTATTTACTACTTTTTCAGTATCTGAGACAGAATGTTTCTAAATATTATAGATGTTGCGCAAATGAAAGAAACCACATATCTTGGTCAAAAACAACTCCAGGATTCCTGCCAGTGTTACTGGAGGTAATGCCATCCAGAGTAAGCATCTGGTTGGACACCATATTTGTAAGATTTTTAGGGTCAAGTGCAATAACCCTAGTTTCATCAGAATTTAGAAGTAAAGTGAAATTAGACGTCTTAGAACTCTTTATGTCTTTAAGACACTCCTGGAGTTGAACTAATTGGTGTATGTCATTTGGTTTACATATCCAACTTTTTCTGTATTTAAAAAAAGTATGCTATGCCTAATGGAATAATACTACCTAATGGAAATGTGTACATTGACACCCAAACTCAAGGACTTTCTTGACTCAAATGACAACGGAGAGGTCTCTGATTCAACACTGTGGGAAACATTAAAAGTCGTAATGCGTGGTGAAATTATTTCCTATAGCTCAGGCCTCAAAAAGGAGAAGATGAAGCAACTTTCTGAAATTAATAGTGCCATTCCTCATCTAGAAAGGGCTTACCAGAATTCTAAATCACCTGAGGATTACAGAGAGATATTAAAACTCAAATACGAATACAATGCAATTATGAGTGACCAGTTTACCAACCTACTACTGAAGCTGAAACATAAACATTTTGAGATAGGAGACAAACCCGGTAAATTGCTAGCGCAACAACTAAAAGGAACACGAGCTTCGAGAGCAATTCACAAAATAAGATCTAAATCTGGTGCTTTTCTAACAAGCCCTATAGAAATTAATGAGCACTTCAGAGAGTTCTATCAGGAGTTGTACTCATCCCAGCTGAATGTAACACAGTCTGCCTTAAATGACTTTTTTGATTCTCTCAGTCTGCCTAGGCTAGATGAAGCTGCCAGAGATCAACTCGATTCGGACTTTACATTGCAAGAAGTGGTAGCTGCTATTAAGTCATTTGCATCTGGGAAGGCTTCAGGCCCTGACGGTTTTGGCATAGAATTTTATAAGAAATTTTGTGATGGTCTTGCTCCATTCTTGCTTAGGATGATGCGTGATTCTAAAAACAGGGGCGTACTACCCCAAACTCTGTATGAAGCAAATATTTCGTTAATCTTGAAGAAAGGCAGGGATGACTCAGATCCTGCTAACTTCAGGCCAATTGCTCTTCAAAATTTTGATTGAAAAGTGATAACCAAAATTTTAGCAACTAGACTGAACAAGTACTTGACCTCTATTATTCACCCCGATCAAACGGGATTTATCCCTGGCAGACTTTCTTTTTTCAATGTTAGAGGTCTTCTCAACACCATCTATTCTGACCATGGTAGTTCGGCAGGAGCAGCAATTTTAGCTCTTGATGCACACAAAGCCTTTGATCAGGTTGAGTGGTTTTATATGTTCGAGTCATTACGGAAGTTTGTGTTTGGTGAAATATTTATATCTTGGGTAAAATTTGTATACGCAAATCCAACCTGTTCAGTTCTCACAAATGGAGAGAGGTCGGCGCCATTTCCTTTGCAGCGCTCTGTTCAGCAGGGCTGCCCCCTGTCTCCTGCTCTATTTTCTCTGGCATTAGAGCCTCTTGCGATTAAGATAAGAGCACATCCAAAAATACAAGGGCTCTTGGTCAGAGGGGTTGAAACTGTTATTAGTTTGTACGCAGATGATGTACTATTATACCTGCGTAATGCAGAAGACTCTGTACCATCCCTTCTTAATCTGGTCACCTCATTTGGCAAAATTTCAGGATATACAATTAACTGGGTTAAAAGTGAACTTATGCCTTTATCTAAAACCGGTTCACCGAGTTTTCTTTGTAACGTTCCATTCAAGATAGTTAACGACCATCTCACATACCTTGGATTAACTGTTCCTAAAGATCCCAAATTAATTTTTAGCTTGAACTTTGCTGAATTCTTGTCAACATTAAAGCATAACATCGAGTCATGGAAAATTCTTCCCCTATCTATGGTTGGTCGTATAAATTCCATAAAAATGGTCTCTCTTCCTCGATTTCTGTATCTTTGCCAAAATCTTCCTATTTATCTCACTTCCTCTTTCTTTAAGGAGTTGGACTCAATTATTACTTCTTACATATGGAACAACAAGAATCCTAGGATTTCAAAACTACATCTACAAAAATCCAAATTGGAGGGAGGTCTGAGTTTACCAATATTTAAACATTATTACTGGGCTGCAAATCTAAGAGCCTTGACCTTCTGGCAGCAGACATCCTCAGATCTTGGTGATTTCAACATCCCCCTTTGGGTTAAAATGGAGGCTGGCATTGTAAGGGGCTCCTCTCTAGAGGCCCTGCTTCTCTCAAAAGTAGGGAGGGCTGAGAGTCTTAAGAAACTGGGGTTTGTTCTGAAACAATCTGTGCGGATTTTAAACCAAGTTAGAGGTTTTTTTGAACTGCCAAACTCCTCTGTGCAGGCACCAATATGTGATAACCATGCCTTTTTGCCTCCTTGGGATGATAAATCCTACTATGTTTGGAAGGAGAAGGGCTTACTCAAATTCAAAGATCTTTATATAGATGGAAAATTTGCATCATTTTATCAACTTAAGCAAAAATTTGATTTACCGCATTCACATTTTTACCGTTACATTGTAAACAGGTCCAAGCACTGAACCATTGAAACTCAATAATTAACCTTTGTGTGTGAAGAGGACTTGCCATTTACATGGACAAATTAAAGTCTGTTAGATAGACATGATTCAAACCACTGCATTGCAGTACCTCTAATACCCAAAGCATGGGAAATTCTCTGTAATAAAACATTTAAAGTGAACAGTATCAAATGGTGCACTGAGGTCTAGCAGGACAATTCAATTCAATTTTCTTTATTGTCCCACAAGGGGAAATTAGACAAGCACACAGATGAGTCCATTGTCAGAGGGCATTAAAAGTTCATTTGTAACGTTAAATAATGCTGTTTCTCTATTGTTTCATAGCTGAAACTCTTCAGTTCTCTTTACAACTACTTTTTCAATAATTTTTGATATTGGGGTAGGACTTTGAGTAGTCTTGTGGGAATGGGCTCTAAAAGACATGCCGATGGTTCAGAGGAAGTAATTACTGAAGTTAAGTAAAAAAGATCAATTAGGGAAAGAGTCAATATATAAATACAATCTAGTAAATAAATCAGAAGTAAGGCTACATTAAAATATGCAGATGAGATGCTGACTTAGTCTGATACTATGGTTAAATTATACATCTTGCTGAAGGCTGACGACAGCTTTCCTATTTTAGATGGAAGCGAACAGGGGTGAACCTAAAGGGGAGCATGGTGTGTGTTTCAAGGTTTTCGTAACATTGATTGAAAGTTAAGTAATATAAAATACTGTCTCAATTAAATTGCACTAATAATTAAAAATATAAATATTAAAGCTTTTTGCACAAGCCAATAAAAATATACATGGGCCTGTAAAACTCCACTGACCTGAGGGATTTTAGGTTGGACCATGAATTATTGTTAATATTAATTAACGTCTACAGCATCATAACATCTTGTTTTCAACAGCACAAAAACTTTGAAGAACAGAGCAAACTTCAGAATGCTGATATGGTTGTGTCTCTTCATTCACTCATTCACTTGCACACTTTAACGCATTGCAACACATGTACAAAAACTCATAAAACCTTCCAAAATGAGTAAAGATTTTAAAAAAAAAAGATACTTTAGTTTATACATATATATCTTATTTTATTTGGGTTTGACTCTACTTGAAAGTGTTTATAATTTTTTGCATTTAAGAAAATGTTCTCTTTAAAAAAATTTATTTAAATGAAATGTAATATGACATGTGAATGCAAGTGAGCTCCAACAGACCAGGTGTCATCATTGCCGACATGATTTAAAGTATCCAGAGTGTTAAAATAAGTTAAACAATTAAAAAGCACAAAAATGGTTTGATCAAACTAAACTAATGGGCACTCAAACTACAATTTTTTACTCAGGCAAATAAATAAATCTTCATGTTTATTAAAACTGACAATGACTGATTCATCTATTAGGTACTGTAGCCACTGACATGATTTCAGTCTTCCTGTTCCTATAGTTTAGGAAAGCTTAAGTATGCCTCCTCTGCATCCACAGGCCAATGGGGTGTGCCCACAGTGAGTTTTTCATCAGTGCTGGGTATGATGGCCGGGGTCTTGGCATCGACCATGGAATCTATTGGTGACTACTATGCTTGTGCTCGCTTGTCTGGTGCCCCTCCACCACCCATACACGCTGTCAACCGAGGCATCGCCGTAGAGGGTATTGGCTGCATACTTGCTGCTCTGTGGGGAACTGGAAATGGCACCACTTCCTACAGCCAAAACATTGCTGCACTGGGCATTACAAAGGTATATACAATCTCCTATCTGGTTGTAGATCTCTTGAAGAAGGCAATTTGTAAGATTTTTAATTCATTTGATTCAAAACATAACAAACATTTGGGGGACTTTTAAACCTTTAGTCCAAAAGAATAGTAAAGAAAAGACAGGAATGCAAGGAGGAAGACATGGGGCCTTACAGTATATGGTTTGCCTGTTAAACCCAGTGTGCTAAACTGGTACCCTCAAGTGGTTTATCAATCACACACACACGAATTCATATGTGACAAGACAACTCTTTGTCATTCCCAAGGAAAAATGGAACAATGGAACCAATTAGTAGATGACCCTGTATTTTATCCAAATTTCCTGAATTTAGAATGCTCTTGTAACCCTGGCATGTCCTGTCTTGTAATACCATCCGAGAAACATGGACTCCGACGACCATGTTCCATGCACATTCATGGTTAAATAAAGAGTAAATCTCAAGTGGTCCAATGAAAGTAGGAAAGTCTGCAAGATTGAATCCGTAACAGAACATGCTTGGTGGAAAGCCAAAATCTTTTAACCTGTTAAGTAATAGGGTTTGGATGTCTTGCAATGATCGGCACTTTATTTATTCTGCTCATTTGTCCGAAGCAGAGCTACCTGTGTCACCCTCCAGAGCCTTGGACATGTGCAGAAATTGTGTTGCACAGACAGTACAGAACACTCTCCTTCCACAGAGGGAAACGAGGGTGGCTGATCGCCTAGTTGCTGATGATGTCAGGGAGTTATGGGCATATTCTTCCCATGCTATCTGGGAGCTCCAGGTGGAGGGATTCATGGACACTGTGCATCAGAGGGAGGCCTCCAGCTTCTGGTTTATCCTCTCCACCTGGTCATAATGTCTGCAGGTAAAACCCAGAAAAAAGACTAACCTGGGTTCCCAGGGCAGAGCAAAACTCTTTTCACACCCAGGAGGTAATTTGAGGACCACAATCCAACAAGATGTCCCAAAGAATTCTCATGCTGAGTCATTACTTGGGCATCCAGTGAGGATACAGTTTGGGTAAGCTGATGAAGTAGGCTGCTTTAGAAAAGTATAGTAAGGATGACTATGTTATCTGGCGAGCGGGGAAAGGCCAGGGCAAGGCCTCCCAGGTGTAGGAAAAGATCGGAGGAGTCCCGTGGGTGGAGAGCTGCAAACCTTATTTTTAGCACAAACCTGGCAAGCAGACACATATTCCTGGACATCATTCTTGAGAGAGGACCAGCAGAACAGACATTGGATGAAGGTTATTGTCCAGTCAGTGCTGGAATAGCAAGTGAACCAGACCATATGCCACCAATTACTTTAGACTTGATAGTGAAACAGTTTTCTTTCTCCAACTCTCATGCATAAATCCAAAGAGAGAATGATGACATTTACACAGGTGAACAGATTTACGGAACAGGGATGAGTATCTACCACTAAGAGTTAAACGATCAAGCATAGACACAAAAAACTGATATTCTGTCTCCACAAAAATGTCAGCCACCGATTGTGCAAGTTCCCCCACCTAAAATGATGACAGAGGTCAGTAATTTGCACCAGAGGTACACTTCAACTGTGAGAGACAGAATGTGAAAAAAAAAAATCCATGAATCCACATGGTAGGATTTGTAAAGAATTTATTCGTAAATTAGGGTGGAAAATAAGTATTTGGTCACCTCAAACAAGGAAAATCTCTGGCTCTCACAGACCTGTAACGTCTTCTGTAAGAAGCTTTTCTGTCCCCCACTCGTTACCTGTATGAATGGCACCTGTTTGAACTCATCATCTGTATAAAAGACACCTGTCCACAGCCTCAAACAGTCAGATTCCAAACTCCGCCATGGCCAAGACCAAAGAGCTTTCGAAGGACACCAGGAAAAGTATTGTAGACCTGCACCAGACTGGGAAGAGTGAATCTACAATAAGCAAGCAGTTTGGTGTGAAAAAATCAACTGTGGGAGCAATCATCAGAAAATGGAAGACATACAAGACCACTGATAATCTCCCTCAATCTGGGGCTCCACGCAAGATCTCATCCCGTGGGGTCAAAATGATCATGAGAACGGTGTACATTTAAAACAATCAAAAGAGATGACAAAAAGCCAGGGAATAAAAGTGGTTTACACCACTTTTAGTGGGTTACACCAACCAAAGACTTCATGGGGTCCCCATATTAAATGGGATGTTTCCAGCAGGGTAATATACTATGTCCCAATGTAGTTTTACTTCCTGCTTTATAGCTTCTGGGTTCATCTGAGGTCACAGGAAGAGACCAAGTGCGGGAGGGGAAGAACTCTTATAATTTAATAAAGTTGATTTTAGAGGGTTTATGAAGAAATAGATTTATTGTTGTAATATGTATTGATTACACCACAGAGTTCATGTTGCCAGTAAAGAGTAGTAGTAGAGGTTTGAATATAATTATGTTCATCTTACCTACCGAATGGAATAGTCCAGAGGAGAAATCGTTTGGTTAAGTGGACTATTTAAGCAGAACTCGGGTGTTTGAGAAGAAAGGTTCAGGTCAGTGTAGCTGTGTGCAGTTTGACCTTAATTTCTGTTGATTTAAGTTCAGTTATGTTTATTTGAACTGAGTTAGTTATAGAGTTGAGTTTCTTATTTGTTTTTTTGTAAATATTACTTGGGTCACAAAATGGTGAATAAATCACTTGCTACACTGGGCAGCATCAGTCTCCTGCACTTCTTTGACCGCTTAAGTCAAGTCCTACCACACACCATTTAAAAAGAACACCTTTGGGAGATTTTCACCAATTACTGAAAGGGACCAAAACCAAGTTTACTTTTGACTACTGACAACATTCAAGATGGATTTATATGTATTATGTATATATGTTTGTTTGTGCATTGGTTAATGGTAATCTAAATCCACTTGTATTCATGTCTTGTTTGAAAGTGCAGGTTACTGTATTTTCAATAAAAAAAAAATTGCGATTAGTATGTACACACCTGTTAAAAACATGTACACCCTGTCTTATCACAGGACAATTTCAGATATAGTTATTATTTAATATTATGGCATCGAAACGCTTAACCACTCTTCCTGTGTTGTCATGTCACATGTCCAGTGAGACCCAGAGATTCTTCCAACATCCTTGCAAAAATAATGATGGTTTAAGTTTTCTTGTGTACACCTTACAGTGAGTCCCTGTGCTCTGTTTTTATGTTAGGTTGGTAGCAGGCTGGTCCTCCAGACTACTGGAATTCTGATGATCATCCTGGGAATCTTTGGAAAGTTTGGAGCAATTTTTATCACTATCCCAGATCCAGTCATTGGGGGCATGTTCCTTATTATGTTTGGAATGATTGCAGCAGTTGGGATATCCAACCTCCAGGTAAACACAATTAATTTCACAGCATATCAAATTGCATTTGTCTTTTATTTGGTGCACCTTTTTTTTTTATTCAGAGTAACTAGAGCATAGCTTAATAAGATGCCCTAATCCTTAACCCCTTCAAATAAAACAACACTGCTAAACAAAACACCATCTCTATTAAGGCTTTCTTGGACTCACTGGTTCCACAGTGAGCGGTGTTGTTAAATCTATCTAGAATACAGGCAAAAACAGAAAATAAGGATCATGTGTGTAATAAAAACTTTATTTGCATTTTATTGTCATTAACTTGTCTACCATTTGGCACTTTAAGCAACCTTTAAGAAATCTGCTGCACAAAAATGTCTCATTATTGTAAAACTGCTTTGATGTTAGATATTGAGCTTGGCAGTTGTTAGCGCACTGTAAGTGTAATCCGTAATACATGAAATTCAATGTAAGTACAGTAATATGTGATTTCAAGGTTAGGTTGAGTGAGTAAGGGTCAATAGTAATCACCTTTCCCGTATCAAGCTATTTCAGTTTGATTACAGCAAACATATTGGACAAACATACAGACAAGAAGATAGTAATTTAATGATATTCCAAAAAAGGTTTTTGAGTGTTTGTTTTTCAACCACAAACATATTTCTTAATGCCTAAATGAGAACTGAAAACTAAACACTGAATTTTTAGCTGTTATAAAAGTCTCCGACTTTGAGACTAATTAATTGTTGAAAAACATAAGTGAGACGGCGTTTAAGGAAGTACTTGCTAGAAAATACAGTAAATGCAAATACCTTAACTGAATTGTTGCACAACTGTATTATTAGTTCCACCCCTCTATGGTATTTTTTGGCTAAAGAACTTGCTCTATCAGTTTTTGTAAAGATGAAAAATGACGGTGTTTTCCCAAGCTATATTTTGTAGCTATTTCGTTTTGTACTGTTGTAACACTATTGTGTATCATGTTTCATTATTATAGGCAGGTAATATAGTCTTATACATACATCCGCACACACACAGATATATATATATATATATATCTACACTGACCTCACTGTGACCCGTGTTAACCTGTCATGACCAAATAAATGTGAATCCCATACCAAAATAGAATTTGGGTCTCTTTTTTTCCTGATTATTCCTAATCTCATTTTAGTGAACTTCCACAGCAGAAATGTCAGCTAGCTGAAACAGATCAACAAAATAATGGCTTGCATCTGAGAGTCAATAAACCAGTTTTAGCAAATTTGTATCACATTATTTCTGTCTCTCTTTCTTTCTTTCTCACCCTATTTCACACACCATCCTGTCTTCTTTTCTCTCTCCAGTATGTGGATCTTAACTCTTCACGTAACCTCGTCATCCTGGGCTTTTCAACCTTCAGCGGTCTGGTTCTACCCACCTGGTTTCAATCCAATCCTGGCATCATTGACACTGGTGATTTTAACACACACGCACACACACACACACACACACACACACACACACACACTTTTAGGGCTTTAAAATCAGTGTTTGCATGAAAGTATAGAAATACAGTTAAAATAATCTACATATTGACTGTGAAACATAGTCTGTCAAAAAGTGTGTGTGTGGGTTTTTTTAATGTCAAGTGGTACCATCCAACCTGTGAAAACACACTCAAAGTCTTCTTTGCTTGAATTTACTGAACAAATTAAAATTATTATTTATTTTATTTTTTTTAGTTTACTTTAGTTTTACTCCAGAGCTTCCCAAAGTGTGGGGCCCGCCCACGTATGGGGGCACGGTATGAAAAGGAGAAAAAAAAAAACATGCTTGGACACTGCTAGCACAGGTGAAGCATCACTGAATATGTTTCCAAACCAACTTCATTCTAAGCCAAAGACTAGAAAATATGGTGAAGCATATCTGCCCTTTGGTTTCACCTGCACAAGTGGCAAGGTAGGTCTCCACTGCAAAACTGCTTTTCCCTTCGTTGGGAGCAGCGCTGGGCTCTTCAAATCACGGACAAACAATATCCCACATTCTTGATTTTTAGTTCACAAACACTTGTTGTAATGACTAAACTTCTCCTGACATTTTGGAGATGTTAGCTATTTATACAGTAAAGTTACAGTGGGATACAAATAATATCAGACAGATCCTGCCACGATTTGTTCCCTCAGTTCAAATCACAGACAAACAGTATGCCACAGTTGTTTATGTTTTTAAACCCATTTTGCACAGAGAGGCATTTATTGAAAAATGTATTGATAGCAATGTTGAATATTATAACACAGGAAAAAAAAACAACTACACGTAAAATAATCACACCGTGACACCTCTGCCTTTCTAAATAGAGGGACAGTAACTGCGTGTGTGTAAGCGTGCGCATAGTCAGATTAACAGTAACAGTATTTTGTCTCTATCTGCAATTCATCTCACGTAAACAATAACGTGGCGCACAGTGTAATGTGAAATAAAGCACATACCTTTGACGTTGCGTGACGAACTTTGTATTCCTCGTCCACACGTAAACGCAAAAAAGGAGTTTTAAAAAATCTCAGTTTTCGGTGATTCGAAACATCATTTACGTGTGGACGAAACAGCTGCGTTTTCAAAAATACCCGTGTAGGTGCTGACGTTAGCGTAAAAGAGTTAGTAGTTTACTTTCTTTCTACCTGTAATTTATTGCAAATTACTTGTATTTGCTTAATTGTTTACTAAATGTTTGAGGTGTGAAATAAACCGCAATGGAGCAAAATATGGGTGTGTGTGGTTGGAGGATGTGTTTGTGCGTGCACGCACGCCCGGGGGGCACGAACATTTTTCTTGTAAAACAAAGGGGGGCCCAGCAAAAAAAGTTTGGGAACCGCTGGTTTTACCTGATTCACATGTGTTCTTTTAATACGACACTCCGTTTTGGCAGGCTAACGTCAGGACTTGGTTCAACTTTTTAAATAAAAATTAGGAGTTACTTCCACCGAAAGGTTGAGTGGAGCTATTTGACATAACTTTTTAAAGTAAATCCACAAACCTTTTTTTCTGTTGAAAGAACATAAATTACTCCAGTAAACTAAAAAAAAAATATTTGTTTGTTGAATCTAACTAAATAGTATTCTAAACCAGCCAATAGTGAGGTTTCATTTTTTGAGCTCATCCTTGAGCTTGTGTGCCTG
This sequence comes from Pundamilia nyererei, assembly GCF_000239375.1. Taxonomy (NCBI): domain Eukaryota; kingdom Metazoa; phylum Chordata; class Actinopteri; order Cichliformes; family Cichlidae; genus Pundamilia; species Pundamilia nyererei. The sequence goes on along the minus strand of NW_005187444.1, from coordinate 3,946,431 downwards.
TTTGTGTTTTATTGTTTTTGTGTGTGAAGTTTAAACTACTTTAATTTCTGGATTACTGAGCTGATTTATTATTTTAATATTGAGTTTGACTCCTTGTGATATTGTTGAATCTTTGATATCTAATTCCAATATAACATGATGTTCTTATAATAAGTTTCTGTTTTGGCTCATAATTTCTTTGTTTTCTCAGTATCCTGAGCTTTTATGTTATTTTTCTGGTTCCTGTCTAGTTTTCATGCCTCATTCTGTGATTTATTGTTGTGGTTGTTTCCTGAATCGTTTCTTCTTCTGTCTCACTCCTCTGCTTTACATCACTGGAGTAACACCGCTCCTTTGTCTGTGTTTTCATGTTAATTTGACTCATCTTTTCTCTCTGTTTAGTATTTTATGTTATTTTCTTTTTTCCCCTCTTGTGTCCTGTGTTAGTTCTGTGTGTTTAGTTTTACCTATGTCTTGTTCCTTTGCAGTCTGCATGTAATCAACTCTTTTTGTATATATTGTTAAAGCATTAGTTGTGTTGCTCCTGTGCAGCTCTGTGTTTTCTTGCTTATTGCTTGTCTTAATTAGTGATGTGTCAGTCAAGAACGAAACGGCTCTTAGAGCAGACTCTTTGAAGTGAACGACGCAAGCCGGGGTTTTCTTCTTTCTCTCACCCTCTCTCTTGCACTTTTTTTCCCGCTTCACTCCACACGCGAGCCTTGTGCTTTGCGCTGGGAAGAGGGGGGAGGGGCGGTAGTTACACTCGCCAGGCACAACAACGTCACATTAGAAAGGTGTAGTGATCATCCACAACTATTTTCAGTTGCGAAAGATAAAGGATTCAAAGTTTATTCATGCAGGCCCATATGAAAGAGAATGTGCATCTTCTTTTTGTTTTCATACTTTTTCATATTTATATTTTATTGTGTTGTGGTTTGCAGTGTTTTGTGTTGTTTCACTTTTAATTTGTTTAAAAGGAAAAAGCTGAAAATTTAAATAGTTAAAAGTTGAAATGTTAATAGTTGGTTTTTGTATTGTATGATTTATTTATTACATTTTATGTGGAGTGAATAAATAAAAGTCTATTTACAGTGGCCCCTAGAGACAAAGCACGTACAAACTCCAAAACACGTACAAACTCCAAAACACGTACAAAACACAACAGAAGTGCTCCAGGATGCTAGGGGGAGTGTTGAGCTTTTGTTACCTAGTGGCTACACAAGCCAACAAGTACCAATGACCAGATTTGGTGTGTGGTAGTCTTGTCCTTTAGCGGGCAACCAGCGGCGGTACCAGTACGCTGCTGTAGGTGCCGCAGGTTCTCTTGCTTGACCAGCGATTATCTTCCACGCTTTTCGATCTAAGGCGATGGTTCTTACAGGTGTGTGGTAGTAACAGGTAAATGAACCTTTTTTTTAAATTATTTGAATATATATGAGTGCTTGTGTATAAATACACAAACAATACACATATACTTTCAATTGTGTAATTTAAGTGATCGAGGTAGTGTTTTGGAAGTTCAGTTAACGCTAGAAATGTGCTTTGGACTTTTGTTTATAGCCAATATTAAAGACTCATCATTTGTTGTTCAAATCAGCCTTCTATGTCCTACATTTGGATTCTGTGTCTATACTCTGTACACCTTGCTACAGTCGACCTCACTGACTGAGTCATTAACTGAGAAACTGTTGTCATTTATATATGTATATATGTTATTCTTAGGACATGAAAAAAAAAATCAATCCTGTACACAGTACAGTCCTCCAAAATAGTACAAAGTATGGTTAGGGCCTATCAAGCTAGAAATATGCTGCAGAACTAACCTGCTCGGAAGCAGGTTATAGCTCAGTAGCGTATAAAATCGCTGCTCACTGACCAATCAATTTTCCAGAAATTAGTTTCAGATGCATAGATAGCAAAAGTTGTTTTAAGAGTAACTGATATCATTGTCTGCAGCAACTGTGTCACTGCTGTATCATGTTATTAATGTCTTTATATTTTAAATAGTTTTCCTTTCGTTTGTGAAATCAGACACTTTGTTGATAAAACAAAAATCTGACCATGTTTCTAATGGTTGGTCATATGCCACGTCTTTCATGTGAATGTGTGCATAGCTAGATTAGGAAACCTTGGGCTGACTGAGCTAATAACCACCTTCGTGTGACTGCTTAACACAATTGGCAGGGTAAGTGAAGCCAGGTATTGAATATCATGTGTATGCTGAACTTGTTTCATAGTACATGGCCCAGCTCTGGCACCCCGATGCCCAGGTATCACATGACGAGTGCAGAGAAAAATTCAAGCACAAAAGATATCTGATACCTATAGAGACAGCAAAGAATGTAGCTTGCTAACACACTGTACTATTTTAGCTTATTCAGCCTGGTTTATAATAATTTATTTCACAGCATAATATCGACAAAATAGGACGATAAAATACACAAGATGGCACATGCACCTGCTCTTTTGTCTATTTAAGCCCACACAACCCATGTCTGTTTGTTATGGCACAGCGCAAGTTTGTTACTATGCATCAATGAGCATTAAAAATGTTGGAAAGCAGCAGTTTCACGTCATTTTCTTCTCAGTTCAGTACACAGTAGCCACTGTACCATGACAAACTCTTTGTCTGTACCCACACTGGGTGTGATCTATCATTTATTTCACCACCTCCTTTATGATTTTATCTAACAGGAATCACAATAGAAAGTGCTCTAAACATCTGGTGCATAATTGAAGAAACTAAGCTATGGTGCTGTAATAACATTTATAATTGTTCAAATAGTTGTGCTGTGGGACACTTTTGTAAGATTTCTGCTTGAGATATTACACAAGTTTGACCATTTTATTTTTTATTAATCAAAACAAAATCAGTAAACAATGACAAAAAATAAAACATCCAGTGACATAGTCCTCTTACGGTGAATTCCAGGCTGTGTTCCCACAGACACTTAGAGATTACCCTTGAAAAGATGCAGTAGTTTTGCCAGCCTAAGCTCCTAATGCCAAGGTGTTCCAAAATCCCACAGGCCCAGATGGCAAACATTTTACATTTAGTCTTTAGGCTAAAGGTGGCAAATTGTCTTTTAGACTAAATGTGTTTTGGGAATCTTTGGTTTTACCTTTATGTACTTAGGACAGAAAAACATTCAGTTTGGAGTCCAGTCTTTTAAGGCATGTTTTATATGGGTTGAATAGGATAAAACCAGCATAACAGCCAGTAGGGGGCACTGATAAGGCTCTTGAGCTTGATTCTTTGTACATCCATGCATGACTTTTCTTCTTAGCACAAGAAGGAGGCTGGGTTGGAATCACATTTATTTAAAGTGTAAAACTGTAGATGTTGTCGGCAGCTTTGAGAATAGAATTTTAAGGGCTTGGCTTGGTTATATGTGACTTTAGCTTCTTTGGAAAACTTCTACATCTAGGGATGTGCAGATTGCAGAAAACATCAGAACAGAACCTAATGGTTGAAATATTTTTGGGGGGTTTCTTGTTTGTTAGTTTTTAACAATTACTCTAGATTTCATTTGTAAAAATATAGTTTTTTCTATGTTATACTGGAATTTGCTGATTGCAGATATTGCCAACTTCAATCAGGTCTCTGACAATTTTGCAAACAATTTAAAGAAAAAAAGCACTGCAACTGCGTAAGTATTTGTAATATGGTAATCCCATCACATACATCTTATAAAGGTTTCACAGTGCCTAGGTCAAATCTATAAAACATTCCAAGGGTATAATCATAGATAACTCTAGGTTTACTTGCACTTCTGTTTATGTAGTGTGCACAAATTCTTCATTGACATTATTGCCTATTGGCCTATTGGTAAGAGGAATGACTAAACAGGGAAAAACAATAGTGAAAAAGCAGAAAGGGGAAAAATAATAATAATAAAGCTAAATGCGAAAGGTGAATAGGGTAAAATTGTTTTGTAATACTTTAAATGTTTTTCTACATTACATAAACATAATAAAATATGCATTCATATGCAACTGATAGATCACTCTCAGCTTACACTAATGCAGTCATCAATCCAAACATTAATCTAATAGATGAAATTACACAATGTGAAATAAATATGATCAGTCAGAGATCTTAGAAGTAAGAGAGTTATAGATCGTCACAGGTTGACAACTGATAAGTACATTATTTTGATGACATTTTGATTAGCTGATTCATAGGCTTTGTGACCACCTCCTATGAAGCGCCATCAAAAGAGCAATCTTCAAGATTAAACAGTTCTTCTCCGCAGACATGAGACCTTGATCCTATGTGTCATGTGATGCTAGTGTCTCCCAAGAAAGTGTTAATCCAGAGTGCAATACTGGGCATGAGGGCTTGTCTGGTTTTCTCTGGTCTAGGCTGCTTACCTCCCAATCCTCTTGGCTTGCCCCCATGTAACTGGCTGTAATCTGCCCAGCTCAGATAAAGCACTCTTGCTCCAGAGTCTGTCCCCAGCCTCAACATTAGCTGATAGCACCAGACAAGAGGAAACCTGTCAATGCTCTTTGTAAACAAACTCTTGCTCATCCCGACGTCTTTCGATGTACAAGCTGTTGGGTTTAAAATCAACTCTGTGGATGCCTTGAACTTTTGACTGCTGTCGTTTTGGGCAGGAAATGTGTGTGTGTTCCTTTGTGTGTATATGTTTTGGGATGGGTTATTTGAACAAGAGTTTTTTCAGAGTCAAACTACGTCAGCGCTGTTTGCAGTTCTTGATTCAATTCAGTACAACTTCATTATGCAGTTTATTGCCTGAGAAGGATTATGAAAGCACGGCCTTGGACTTGCAGGCATTTCCATTTTGAATGGCCCTCTGTATTCCACCATGTGCTCATGGTCACACATGCCACATGAAAAGCCAACTCTGACTCAGGATTTTAGAGTATCTTAGTGGTCTCTAGTGATTAAAAACGGTGCCCCTTGGTCAACAGAAACCTTTACAAATCCATATATCTAAACATCCGTGGCTCTTTTGTCAATGTCACAGGACACTCTTGTGAGGTGCTACAGGCAAATTGTACCTATGTTACCACTTTGTGTCAACAATGTGGCTTTTATTAAACTACCAGCAAATTTGCTCTTTTTGTCACGGTCCTGGGTCAGTGACCCAGTGTTTTGAGTTTCTTGTGCCTCTGAGTTTTCTGTATTATGTTCTTAGTTTTCGTTGTTGTCCTAGCTTGTTCTTTAGTGTAGTGTCTTAGTTTGGTGTTCTTGTATTCTGTTTAGTTCTCTGATTATTTAGTAGCTGCCCTCTGTGTTTCTTAGTTGCTGTCTCCCCTAGTCTAGTTTGCATCTGTGCTAATTCCTGTTTTACTTTGAAGGTCTGTGTCTCATGTGAGTGTATCCTACTTTGCTCCCTTGTCTCATCAGTTCTGATTTCTCCCAGCTGTGCTCTCCTTCTGTGTCTCATTCCCCTCGTTACTTCCCATTGTATTTAAACCCTGTGTTTCTCTGAGTCAGTGTCGTGTCGTCCCTCATGCTGTGTGGATCGCCCTGTGTCTCTCTGTGAGTTCTTAGTTTAGTTTAGTTTAGTTTAGTTTAGTTTGTATGTTTGTCCTACCAGCAAATAAAGCTGTGATTTTTGAGTTCATCCCCTGAGTCTGTGAGTCTTGCATTTTGGGTCCAACTCCTGCCTGCCGCACAGCGATTCATGACACTTTTAGAATGCTACTACATGTTCTGTTTCTTATTATCCATTTCACTTAAAATGTCTCCATGTAAAAGATTAATTTACATCAGTTACAAAAATATATGTATTTTTTACTATTGGCATCAGATAGTAGCTAGTTTTACATTGACGTTGTCCCCTTCTAGGTCATCTCCTTGTGCACCGCTGCACCATGTTTCTCCAAACTGTTTTCTGGAAGTCATGTCCTTCCTCTATACCCCAATCCTAAGAAAATAAATAAGGGTTGATATGGTACAAATCTTAATAAAAAAAAGAGTTAAAATAGGATTTGGTAGGTGGGGGAACCCTAAGGTCCAGTGTAATGGGGCAGTGCAGCAAAAAGAAGTAATCAGTCACACATACTGTCACATATACTGTGGTTAATACATAAGCAGATTTTACATCATGGCTTTATCATCATGACTTCCTGGCCACTATAAAATTATTATAAAGGCAGACTTTTTGTATGTTAATAAAGAAAGCAATCACCTTAAAGTGGACATGACAGTATCACGGCAAAATGTGCAACAGACACGCCAGTTCGCCATTTTATACTTTGCCTCTCCAAAGCATGAAATGGAGACGCATGCAAAGTTGCAGTAAGCTGCAGAACCAGCAGAGTGAGATATTTTATTTCAAACTAACATTGAAATAATCATGGGAACACATTTTAAACAGACATTATTCATATGTAAATACATATTAGCCAACTAGCTTTATCATTTCTGTCGATTAACGACCCAAGAATGTAAATCATACCTTTCTGTGCTCACTACTGACTTCCTGACTTTAAATATATTATCTCCCCCTGTTGGTAATGCAGATTCTGCATGTGTATCCAGTTCTCGATTTGGACCAGCCTGTCTATTACACACTTTGCTGTGGTTGTGTATTAATGTGTATTAAACCATGGAGCCCAACTTAAAATACTCTAAGATTTAGCACTATCTGTAAATGTTGATTTAAGAAATAAGTACAATTTTTAGAGCATGCGTAGCACCATCTTGTGCCAGTACAGAATGTGAGATCACTAAGTTGGTTGGTTGCTGCTAATAGTCTTGCATTAGCTAGCTAGTAACAGAATTGATAACTCAATAGAAAACAGGGAAACTAAAAGTAAAAAGCAGTCTCAGGGGTGTCACTTTTAAATCGCCCCTGGCTGTAGCAATAACTTTTATGTTAAAAAACTAATTTGTTTTACAATCAACTTTACTCTCTGTCTCCTAAGCAGTAAGTTGTTCTTTATTGTTGGTTAGCTGCACTGTAATGGGAAAATTCTCCTGCTGACTGTAGTGTTAGAGTTTGTCGAGCAGTTTAATAAATGAAGACTATGTGCAAAAGAGCTTGTTTGAGTCAGGCTCACGGTTGATTCACCACACAGACAAACTGTCCGACACTGTCCCCTCTGTGTGTGATTTTTGTTGTTAGGTTGAGTGGACAGACTGAGCAGTTCAATCAACTGGCAGATATATGTCTACAAGATGCGATCAGTGCTATTTTATGCAATAAAATAGTTTTTCTTCTCTTAAAAGCATATCCAACCAGTTTACTACTTATATATCACACAAGAAACTGAAGCATAACTGATAATCCTAGAACGCATGAGCATGTCCACAGGGAGATTTTTTTTGTTCCGTGGGCATGCTCATCAAAAGGAGCGAGCTGAAGTGGTTTGCACATCTGATAAGGATGCCTCCTAGGTGTCTCCTGGTTGAGGTGTTCTGGGCATATCCCACTGAGAGGAGGCCCCAGGGCAGACTTAGGACAAACAGGAGAGATTACATCTCTTGGCTGGTCTGAAAGTGTCTTGGTGTTATTCCCTTGGATAAGCAGAGGAGGAGGCTGAGGACAGTGAGTCTGGGCTTCTCTGCTTGGGTTTCTGCCCTCATGACCCTGCTCCTGATAGGCGAAAGAAAATGAATGGAGGGATGGATGGATTTCATTGTACTACTGTACTATGTATGACTGTGCAATGACAATAAAGAGTTATCTTAGATGAACATATCACTGGATGGTAGGATTCCTGATCGTGCTTTGGTAAGAAACTTAGTTATGTTTGGATGTGCTTGGGTAAAGAAAGTATTTTATGGCATAAAATGGTACTGATCACATCTAGTGGACATCTGCTCTGCTAGTTAATTGCCCCTCTCAGTTTACCCACCAGACAAAGAAAAAACACAGGAAGGACAGTATCAGACCACTTTTAAGTTTGAGTTCACCTTGATTTACTTAATCTCTGGCTCTTTTCACAGTGTGCTTTTTTAATTCTCTCTTCCTTTCATTAAACTCAACCAGTGGTGGCAGGCAGCCACTTCCTTCTTGGACTTTTCTTCCTGTTAAAAGGGGTTTTTCCTTCCCACTTTTGCCAAGTGATTGCTCAAAGTGATTGCTCAAAGTGATTGCTCAAAGTGATTGCTCATTTCATTGTTGGGGTTTTCTCTCTATTATTGTAGGGCAGTGGCTATCAAAGTGAGGTCCCCAGACCTCTAGGGGTATGCAAGGTGCAGATTGGGGGTCTGTGAAAACACATAGTGTCACCTGGCGCATAGTGGCACTTAAAAACATGTGCCAGTGACAACAGTCCCCTCGAGTTTGGCTTTATCGAGAATGTTGATGGAAGACCAAAATGCATTGTGTGTCTTCAAGTGCTAGAAAATGAAGCAATGAAGCCAGCCAAGCTAAAGTGGCATCTCATCTCAAAGCATGAGAGTTATAAGGGGGTCCTTGGAGATATTTTACCCCCTGTATGGGGTCCCTGGCCCCTAAAAGTTTGAGAACCCCTGTTGTAGGGTCTTTACCTTACAATATGAAGCACCATGAAGCCACTTTAGTTTTATTTCTATAGAACTGAATTGAATTAAACACTTTCCATGGCGTTATTGGTTTTGTCACTAACTAGCTAACATAAACTAATGGGAATCTATTAGCAACCAAACAACCTAGTGACATCACATTCTGTACTGACCCAGATTGCTTCAAAAAGTCAGTCCATTTTTAACTGTATCCGGGAAGTGATTTGAATAGTTATTTGGAAGCATTATCTAGCTTGTCTTTGATTTCAGTGGTCAAGGGAACATACAAGTTACTTATACAAAATATCCTGTTAAATGTGATTTTTTTTTTAAGTTTTAATAAGGTTTGATAAGATTTAAAAATCCTTTCTCTTGGCACTATCAAGTTTTTAGCCTAATGTGTGAATACAATTAATTAATTTGAAATAGACATTTCTCGGTAAGCCATAACCAGATAACCTCACTAAGTTGATCCACTCTCCAGTTAAAAATTTTATATAAACAAGAGCACAGTGCAACTCCCAGTGAAGGGCAAGTTAAGATACTTTAATATATTCATTTATTTGTGTCTATGTGAAGTCGAATGTTTTGAAAACCTCAAACAAAGAAAGTTTTTAACTGTCAAAAAATACCACAAACAGTTTACAGGCCACTGATAAAATATAAAATATCTCAGACAAATCCATCTCAGTCAGACATATAGGGATTCACCCGTTTGCTTCTAAGATGCTTGAATACAACCAAACACCACACAAAAAAAAATGTGTATGGTAAACTCAGCAACCGTGGTAAAAGTGCATACCAGGCATTCTGGCTTCCTCACACAGTAAACTGAGTAAGAGTGAATGCTGTCTGTCTCTCTGTGTTGGCCCTATGCTGGACTGGCATGTCAGCTGAGATAGGCTCCAGCACCCTTGTGATCTAAACTGCATAAGAAGTTAAGGAAATGGGTGGATGGATGATTAAGCCTTGATTTAGTTTTAAAAAGAATGAATCCTTGCCTTCATATGGAAGAGGCAAGCGCAACGATAATCTTGTACAAGATTTATAGTTCTTTTATCTTTGGCTAATAAAGGTTAACGACTTGTTTTGTTTGTTCTTGTCTCTAAAGGAATAAAAGAGCTGGACCAATTGATTGTAGTGCTTTTTACCACACATATGTTCATCGGTGGATTTTTTGGATTCATACTGGATAACACCATTCCAGGTGAATGACAGAATACTTGTGTTAAAGACAATCAATTATAAAGTAAGCTCTATCATCTAACCTCATCCCATCTTTTTCAGGTACTGACAAAGAGAGAGGTATCAAGAGCTGGCAGGACAAGGTGCAAGATGGAAGCAAAAACATGCATGACCAGTCATGCTATGATATACCTTTCTGCAACAAGGTTTTGAAAAGGTTTAGATGTTTCCAGTGCCTCCCCTTCCTCCCTTCTTACAACACCACCCAGTAGGAGGTAACCATGTAATGATGTGGTAGCTCAGTGTGCAACATTAATGTTGGCCTGTTAGCCCCATTAGAACAAAGAAGTCTTAATTGGATGGAATATTCTCAATGACAAAATAAGTGTACATGACACTTACCTTATTTCTTCAGTGCTATTACGGTTCATTTTAAACTTCACTGCTGACAGTGTTTTCACAGTGTCACCTTTCTGCTGAAGTTTCAGTTTCCCATTTTTGTTGATCTGGTTAATTATTTCTAAAGAGTTGAATCTTTGAAACAAATAGAAGTGTTTCACATTACAGAATTTCAAATTCACATTACAGTGTACATAGGAGCTTGCAAAGAAAAGCGTCTGGACTTCTTTAAGTTGCTTGCTCATCCGAGAAGCTTCTTCAGTTCTAAGGTCAAATGGTGGAGAGTCCCAGATATAAACCTAGTGGGAATATCCCCCCACAGAGGGACAAAAGGACCCCCTGATGATCCTCTAATCGCCTGAGCCAAGGTGTGAAACTGGGTGTGGGTCCCAATCAGCCAGAGTTTCGGGTGTGTTCATTGTGAAACCTGGCCCCACCTTATCATGCGAATTCCTGAGGTCAGATGGCCCAGGATGTGAGTGGGCGTTAAGGCGTCTGGGAAGGGATCTCAAAACTGGATTATAGATGGCAGACAGTTGGTGTCGTAAACCCCCGCCTCTGTTCAAAGATGGTCGCTCACAGTGGACATAGATGGCTTCTTTCACTCCTCTTTCAGACCATCTGTCCTCTCTGTCCAAAATGTGAACATTGGCATCCTCGAAAGAGTGTCCTTTATCCTTAAGATGCAGATGGACTGCTGAGTCTTGTCCTGTGGAGGTGGCTCTTCTGTGTTGTGCCATGCGCTTGTGAAGTGGCTGTTTGGTCTCTCCAATGTAGAGGTCTGAGCATTCCTCGCTGCACTGTACAGCATACACCACATTGTTAAGTTTGTGTTTTGGCGTTTTGTCTTTCGGGTGAACCAGTTTCATCAGGGGGTCCTTTTGTCCCTCTGTGGGGGGATTCTCCCACTAGGTTTATATCTGGGACTCTCCACCATTTGACCTTAGAACTGAAGAAGCTTCTCGGATGAGAGGTGAAACGTCTTCAAGCAACTTAAAGAAGTCCAGACGCTTTTCTTTGCAAGCTCCTTTGACTACAATGACCTGGATGACTGAGAACCTTCACAGACATACAGTGTACATTGGCATCAATAGGCAGAGGTCAAGCTGCTGCGGCTTTAAACTGTCATCGTGCTTCTGAAACTATCTTTTAGACTGAAAACCCAGTGGAGACATAAAGCCGCTGATTCTTTAACATTATTAAAATAAAATCTAGTTTAATCGCACTTACCGAAAACAAACACTGAAACAATATTTGTGCTAATTGGTTACTAGTTTGTTTTTATATTATGTTTAATTAATTAATTATATGGATGGTTGCAATTAAAATAGCAATTTATAGGTAGTGCATTTATAAACATTAGGATGTTTTTTTTTTTGTTTTTTTTTTTTGCAATATCGCTGATGTTTGTGTCCTGCTTCATTTTCACTGTTTCATTTTTTTTGAACTTGAACAGGTTGTATTAAAATGTGACGAGTTGAGATTGTTGCTTATTAATGTTTTTTATATTAGTGATTATTTTATAGCTTTTTAAGAGTAAACAGTTAATTACAATGATCATGAAGGAGCAAGACCCACAAGCAGGACACCCAAAAATCCAGATCTTTAATCCAGAAAGCTGTACACAGGAAGGCAGAAGAGGCAAACAAATCCAAATATGGCAAAAGTAAAGTCCAAAAAACAATCCAGATATTCAGACACACAACAAACAAGGAGCAACAAGGAAAAAATTGTGGGCATACAAACAACATACTAGAAATACTAAAATATTTGCAATGTTTGACCAAATCATGGTAATGGCAACTTTAGTCATGTTGCAGAATTCGTCATACTCAAATTCAATCTGCTTACTACAGAGAGTAAAAATAAACACAAATCTATATAGGTTCATAATGACAGCTGAAAAATAAATCTTATAATAGTTAAAACAGCTAACATACACATGCACACACACTCACAGACACTCAGCTTTTGACTTATTGAGTCGTTTTTTGAATGCAGGCACAGCTGTAACTTACCTCAGGTCAGCAGTAACAGAAACCACCCTCACGACATGTAGCTCTAATTCGGGGGACACCTGATGTTGTTTAACTGGGTTGCAGACAGTGAGCAGTAAGGCAGCGAACGTTTAGTTCATAAAGTTTAAAATTAACTTTTTGAACTGGGAGCCAATGAAGTAGTTAAGCACTTCAGCACATGTTCAAATTTCCATGTACGTGTAACGACTCTGGCAGCAGACCTTATTATCAAAACTGTGATCGCTGTTCAAAATGATGCCAAGGTTTCTGACTTCTTTGCTGTGTTTCAGAGGCAGGAAAGATAAATGTGAACTAACTGACTACAAATAATTCTGTTCTAAAAAAAATTCTATAAAGTTTCTAGACATCCAGAGTTAATGTCATCAGTGCAGCTTATTAGTTTGTTAAAAAAAAAAGGTTAGATCATTTTAGGAAAAGGGTTCAAGTTAGGTGAAGCAGTGTCATGTGCATAAGAATGATGGGATATATTGAGATTTTTTATGACAGCACCAAGCAGGACTATGTGAAGGTTAACGTGTAACAGACCGGTGATAGACCCAAAGGAAAATCCTTTGAATTTTTATTTGAGCAGTTCCAAAGCTACGAATTAAAACACAAAAACGTTTGCACTTTTGGTATGATGAGTACCAGTGAAAAACATGACCTGACCAACTCTTAAACCAATTGACTTGTGAGCTGAATAAAAGGTCTGCAGCATTTTATTTCTGCCATCTTTACCTTTCCTTTGTTTCTTCCGGGAACTTTAGGTGGATTATGTATATCTACATTTCTGGCAAAATCAATATAATTAATTATTTGAGAAATTGCATCGGAGAAATTATGCAGCATTTAATGATATGATAACAGTACTTGTAATGTGTGCTTTGAAAGTTCGCTGATAAATATGTCACCTGTGATGCCATTGATGTAATGCTCGTTAATTAATCGGTTGGTATTTGTTTTGACAGGACAAATAAAACACACAATAATGATTCGAGAGAGCAACATTTTGAACATTTGTAAATGTGACATCAAGGCGTTTGGAAACAATTAGAGCAAGTATGTGACCTTTTGTATGAATGGGTCCATTCACATGCTATTTAAAGTCAAAACATTCTAATAAAGGGATTGTCTGTTTTATATCACTTTTCATTGTTGCTGTTGTCAGTGTGAATATTTATATCCCCTGAACTAATGATACATCAAATTATGTCAATTAGGGCAATTTATTCAAAGGAGCTTGCAAAGAAAAGCATCTGGACTTCTTTAAGTTGCTTGAAGACGTTTCACCTCTCATCCGAGAAGCTTCTTCAGTTCTGAGGTCAAATGGTGGAGAGTCCCAGATATAAACCTAGTGGGAGTATCCCCCCACAGAGGGACAAAGGCCCCCTGATGATCCTCTAATCGCCTGAGCCAAGGTGTGAAAATGGGTGTGGGTCCCAACTCTCCACCATTTGACCTCAGAACTGAAGAAGCTTCTCGGATGAGAGGTGAAACGTCTTCAAGCAACTTAAAGAAGTCCAGACGCTTTTCTTTGCAAGCTCCTTTGACTACGATGACCTGGATGACTGAGAACCTTCACAGACATAGGGCAATTTATGTTGTATATTTGGAAAGAAATCCATCAATTTCCTCTGAACCATGTCTAAGGTTAGGGGGATGATATTTAGTGACGAATACAGCAGAATATAGAATTAATTAATAAATCTGAATATTCAAAATCTTGAAAATGGCACAGATTAACAGTTAAAGATTCCAGTACTTCTCCTGTGCAATATTCAATATGCACAACTAATTGTGAATTAGTGGTTGATATTTTAATCGGCGCCAGGGGCAGAGAGACATCCAGTCCTCACCAACTACAAAGGTCAGAGTAGGATTATAAGAATTAATGTGTAAACAGAAATATTTCTTTTTTTATCCCAGTTAAAAGTCAACTTCCCTCATGTAGAGTCCATTGTTAGTTGGCAGAACTTTACTGAGTTAACAGCAATAATTGCACAGCATCTAGTTTTTAAAAAAATATGCTACATTATTTTTTAAATGCTAAAAAAGATATTAAACACGTTATGCTAAAATGTTAAAAACAAAGAAAATGGGTTGAACATATGTGTAGCAGCATTTACAGTAACCTTTTACATGCATGTCTGTCTCACAGCATGCTGCCCAGTTACAGAGACAGGGCAACTGCTGAGGCAAAGGTTAATTGCTTTAAGATAAACATGGAGAGCTTCTAGAGCCAATGATTAAGGCAGGTTTATGCAGCATAAGAGACTCCCATCAGGGTCTCACAGTATAAACATGTGCTTAAATGCTTAAATCTTTTTGTTAGTGGATTCAAACATAAAGCCCGAGTACTTACAGTATGTGTCTGCACTTCTTTTTGGCTCTCGGGGGAGGCGGACGCACTTTTTCTCCTCTCCTCTCCCTTATCTTTCCTGCTTAGCTCTTATGTCCTTGTCTAGTCTCGTGTTTTTTTGTATTACTTTCCCTGGAACACTCTCTCACAGTCTGTTTCTAAAACCTAAAGAGAATTATGGATTTGATCAACTGGTCTCTGAATGCTATTGACACACTTTACCCTTTTGTGTTACACATTTCGATGTTTTTTTCCTCGCTACCTAGCCTGACCTGTCTCCCCAATGTGATGTTTGTGTATTGTATGTGCGGTCGGCAAGGTCTGTCATCTCGGTTGTGGGCAAAAGGCCTGCAAATGACAAATAAAGGCTATTTCATCTCTCATCTCATGTTTTGGTATTTCTGAATTCTTTGATGTTTATTTTTGACTGATGTTTTGTCTTCACCCCTCCCTGGTCTGAACAGGAATCTTTGAAATCTCTTCCTCTTTCAGAAATACAACCTATGATACATTCTACAGTAAGGACTGGCATTGCATCGTTTTCTCGTGTTGTTTAAGACATTTTTGGAGATCTGACATTTTGTGTGATGTTTAATATTTCTGATCAGGCACATTACAAAAAATATCCATAGCACTCAGTAAAAAGAATGAAATTCCAAAAAGCAGACACTCATTATCCAGCTCCAAGCACTATGAAAAGAGAATAGGGATGAATGACAGTTACTAGTGTAGGATCAATTAAAGGGAGCTCATGGTGTGTAATTTGTCACTTCTTTCAGAACATTGGTATCTAAGGCTACGTCCACATTAGCCCGGATAGATTTGAAAATGTGTTTTCGTTTTCAGTCATTTTCACAGAGTTGGCCGAAAACGCTTATGTTCCAGTGCAGCGCATGCGTGAAACGCAAGAAGATTCGACCTGCCTCATTTCTGTCTGCCTTTTATTTGCTTTCCGGCTCTTTGAAATGTTGCGGCAGAATGTCGAGGAAAAGCAGCAAGTATTTTTTTGTTTTTTGCTGCTGCAAGTAACACAAAAGTACAAAGTTGCAAAAGTTAGTGAGAATTAAAGAATTTGAAGAAAAGCTTTCTGGAGCATGTACAAACTGATATTAATCTGTAATAGGGCTGTCAAAATTGAGAGCAAACAAAACGACTGCTGTATAATGCCCTCCGCTATCTTAGTTTAATTGGTCACATGACTGCAACACATGACTAAAATGTGTCATCGTTTTCAAAAAGTCTCAGCTTTTGCTGTCCATAGTGCGAAAGCACTGTTTTCAAATGTATGCGTTTTTTGCGTTTTCCTTCAGCGAAAACGCCATCTCAGTGTGGACGGGACGTCAAAACGGAGAGAAGACGATGCGTTTTTAAACGAAAAAGCATTAGTGTGGACGTAGTCTAAGACAGGTGTTAAAAGTAGTGTAACATGTTTTACCAACAGCTTCAGTGGCATAGCAAGTGCAAATCAGGTCACACACTGTGAGTACCATATGCAAAAGCCATGTGGCTAGCAAAAGTGCCAAGTTTGTCAGCAAGTCACCTGGTCAAGGAATAAGCCAGTGGCACAGATAGATATTTAAAATGGTGGGCAACCCTTGCAGCTACACTGGCGCAAAGCTAACATGATTACCAAATCCTAATCAGGACTGAGTTGAATTGACAGATGTGAGCATTCATTATGTGAAGAGACACCTTCAGTCACAATGTTCCAAACGTGAGGCATTACAGAAAGTCTGTCAGGGTATTACCTGCCCCAGGGTTTATCAACCCTTTGAAACGTGACCTGCCTTGAATGCATGCCATCTCTGAGCTCAAAGGTCTCCTAAATGCAGGAGAATAGTAAACTAAGCCTGTCTACTCTATGCAAGCTTGCATTAGTAGTAGGGTCATTAAGAAAGTGAGATACAGGTGCTCGTTTGTGGGTTTAAATTTTTTTTTTAATGTAGGGAGGGGAGGGTGTGTGTTTTGCTTGAATCCCACCATGGAAGTTAAAAAAAAAGTTGTAAAGTAAAAGAAATGTACCAGTAAAAAGTACCAATTTTTTTTTTTTACAAATAATTTTGTTTTATTAAGTCCTAAAATTAAGAACATTCAGAACAGAGATTTTTAAGAATAGTTTATTTCAAACAAGAGAAAAAAAAGAGAAAAATAACAAAGGCTGCATGAATATGTCTACACAATGTTTATGTTCAAAAACGAGTAGGATGAACTTTACTCTTTTTTTGTTCGTACCCCCAAGTTAACTACACAGACCAAAGGAAATTAATCTGCAAATACAGTATAACCAAGACCAACAGATCATGGCTTAGGGCAAAAGATGGTGCAGGTTAGTTTCTCCTTAGTTAAGCTAATTTATACAGCTTTACTCTAAGGTACACCATACTGAACTAATCCAATGGAGGCCAGAAGATTGGAAGCCATTATTTATTAGTTTTCCCTGAGCCTTAATGATTTTGCAAAGACTGCAACTGGTCATTATTAATAACATGCTTGTTTCTATGTCACCCATGCACCATGCCTCGCTAATTTATTTACATGTTACTAAATATAATGTAATATTAGAATAAATGCATGTTTTCTTATGGCTATAATGTAAAAGACATGAAAAATAAAATGCTCATTAAAATTTCAATTCTGAAGTTTTGATGTTCTGTCATTTCCTGTTTAATCTGGGAACTACTTACCTTATTTTATTCCTGTCAGCTCTACTTCCACACTTTGTTCTATTTCCGAAAGTTTTCTGCCACAACAATGTCTAGTCAGACAATCCTCGCTTCAGTATATATTCAACCCTTTGACCTTCTTCCAGCTGCCAGGTTGCCTTGTTACTCTTTACAGGTAACCTGTCCATCCAGTTTTGCATCTTTTTGTTTTTGTAGTTTGATTTTGTTTTCCCTTCAGATGTAATTTTTATTTGTGTATTTTTTATTTGTTGCTCATGTTTCACTTGTATGACCATTGTATGATTTGTTGCCTGACAATAAAGATCTGGATTGTGGATTTTGATTGGCCTCTAATATCCTGTGTTTAAGTGCTCCACTCATGCTGAAACCATTTTTAATAAAGTCAACAGGTAACCTGATCCTGGTATAGAGATATTCAAAAAACGAATTATAGCAATGATTCATTATATTACAACTCGACTAAATTTATTAGACATTAGTGAATCATATGTAGAGAATCAAAGTGGTCCATTGTCTTGACAAACATCAGTATATCGGCTTATATTCCAGCTTTAAAGTCGTTCCCTAAAACTTGTCCTTAGCATTGGTTAAGGATACAAGTTCTGATAAATTAAATAAATAAGAACCACCTTTACCTGTTAATCAATAGTTTTTGTTGATTTAGGTAGGTGTACTTTTTTGAGCATTAAGTTAGTATTAGATAACTATCTCAAGCAAATCAACACGAGTAACCTATATTTGGCTTGCAGGTAACCTACATTTACTATATATTTGTTATATCGCATACATTAGTAAAAACTGCACTTGTAATGCTTGCCATTTTTCCTAGAAGATCATTTTAAATAAAAAAGGGCATTTCTCTCTTTTTCCATCACATTCCAAAGCGATGTGGAAAATAACAAAGTGATTGTCAGTTGCAATGTTGATGTTGGACGTAATTATGATAATACAGGAGCAACACCAACCCAGAGATATCAGATGCAGCAACCTGATGTCCCTTTTTCATAAAATCCTAGACAGAATCCATACAATAACATGTACCACTGGCATTGTTGTTGTTGCCAAGCAGTAGACGTTACAGGAAAAAAGAATGATCTAAGTTTTTTCAAGAACGCTTTTTCCCTTGACGGGGAATTTGCAAAATATTTTGGTATATTAAATTTCTGATGGCTGATACTGCTGAGCTCAACAGCATGGTATTAGATGAATGTAAATACAAACAGAGCCCCTTTCTGAGAAAAGTAACAAAAGTAAACCTTCTTATTCCTTAACCATCATTAAAGTAATGTAAAGACATTATCTTATTTATTGTTAAATAATTTCATATGTGTTTTACTGCAAAGGACTACCTTCATATGTTTCCTGGCAATGTGGTCTTGCCCATTTACAGTTGTCTCCTACCTCTGTGTATTTACTCCTTTGTCAATTCCCAAATTGCTTATGCATAATTCCTCTCCTCTAATTCTCTCCTTGTGTTTAGTCCATCCTGCTAACTGTGTGAGTGCAGGAGGCAAGGAAGGGGCACAAAGAGAAAGGAGCAGAGGCATCAGACATTTAATGGAGTAAGACAGACTTTCACACTTGATTTCTGAGTGATGTCAGTAAAATTTAAGCTTTGACACTTTTTACACAGTTTTACATAAATAATTTAGCCTACAGATGATCTCGTTTGTAACAGTGGTCATGACATATAATTTTCTTTTCTATATAAGGCCATTTTTAACTAAATGTGACAAGTTAATGTAACTTCTTATAAAACACATAAAAAATTGTGAAGAAAACGTAACCATCTTAAAAACATGAAAGGATCAAATATTTTGATCCTTTTTATTTATGGATCAAAATATTTATGATCAAATATTAAATAATAGTTTAATAAAATCCATCTTTTTTGACCCTATGCGACCCATATCCGATCATCGTATGACAGTGTGAACAGCACAAATCTGATATTTTCAAATCCAACCTAGGTCACTTTCCTATGTGGTACTGAATCCGATACATATCTGATGTTTTAGAAAGCAACTGCTGTTTGAACGGTCATGTCACATTAAATCCGTCTTTTACTTCACTGACACAAGACAGACGCTAATTATCAGCGCTGGAGAAGACAAACAAGACGGCCATTGTTAAAGCACGGGCTCTCTATTTTCTCAGTGTCCTTCTTTCTCTAATAAATTTGTCAAAATTCTGCCGGTTACGACTGTGCAGACATTGATAGACTGCTGCAGCAACGCCTACTAGCTCTGTAGCTGCCATTTTTACTTCCGTAAACAGAGCGCGCTGTGTCTGACGTCTTCTTTTGCTCAAGCGGGCCACTTTGAGGGCCGTGAACTGTTCACACTAGAGCGCGTTTGCTGTCACATTTATTTGTGGTCACAAAAAATCTGATTTGATCAAAACATGGGAATTGAGCAGTAAGACCTGCAGTGTGAAGATTGCCTTAAATTGGCCACATGCAGGAGAATGGAGGCCAGAGGAGACATCCTCTCCTTACTTTCTCTCTTTTAGTCTTAGTCCCTCCAGAAAGAAGTTGAGAATGGAGGAGGTGAAAAAGAGACATAAGGAGAGAGAAGTCAAGATAACAATAAATGATGAAAATGAGACATTGCAGCTTCCTTTTTTTGAGATAGATTGAAAGTTTGATCTCATATATGGTCATTTTAAATAACTGAAAACAACATTTGACTAAAAAGAAGGTGTTTCTGTGGTGTTTCTCTCACCGTGGTTTGTACTCTCTTGCAGTTTGGACCTCCTCATTTAAGTCTCAAAGATACAAAGAATTATACCTCATCCAGCAAGCCTCTCTCTTCTTTGGGATATATTTTAAGAACCAAGATATCCTTCAACACGGCATAACAAGATTGATTTATAGGTAACAGACAGGAGGACAGAAGAAAGAGCAAATGAGGATGCACAAAATAAAGAGGCTCTCTGTCTCTCTTTTCCTTGTACTTGATCCCTGTAGGTCTGCTACTGTTATAAAACTGCCTGTTTTCCCTGCTTCCTGCTCTACAGTCCTTCACGGATTTGCTATTTACTACATTAACACCCCGGGTGAAAAAAGATGAAGTACTGAGAATGCTTTGATAGAGCTTTAAGTCCCTTATTTATATTTTATGTCTCTGCTAATTTCTGTTCATGCTAGAGCACTTTATTATTAACACATGCTTGTGTTAAAATTAATTCATGTGTGTCTGTGTCTTTTTGTTTCCTATACCGGCAAGGCAATGGTATGCACTTTTACCAGCGATTTTTATTGGTACACCACCACAGTGGTGGTTGAGGGGCAGATTTTTAAGTTTAATTCAAGGCTTTAATAAAAAACAATGCAATAACTGTTTCAGAATTACAGACATTTTTATACACAGTCCTCCATTTTCAGAGTCACAAATATAATTGGACAGACTAACATAACTGAAGTACAAGGGTTATTTTCAATACTGGGAAGAAAATGATTTGTTGTCAGTTTAAGTTTAAAACCCATGGACATTAACTTGTCAGTTTGCTTTGGATCATTTCCTATTCCTGTGAGGTGTTGTCTAATCGGTTTTACCTCTGGCTGAATCTAAGCAAAGAACAGAAATTCATCCTTCGATCCTGTTCTTCCTCTCTCTGAAATCATTGAAGGCGTCTTCATTGCAGAATTTGACAATGATACTACCTCCAGAGTGTTCTTGATTTGATTTCATGTTGTGAATGCATTTTATTTTTTATTTATGATGATTTTCATCAGTTGTCTTTTGCGATCTTTCAGGTCTTTTGGTTTCGCTGAACTGGCCAGCAGTTGAATCCTTTTTCTTAAGTAAGAATGTTGACATGGTCACTGCTGTGTATAAAAATAGCTGTAATTGGTAAATATATTTACCAATTACAGCTATTTTTATACACAGCAGTGGGTTAGGGTTAGGGTTAACCCTAACCCTATTAACTATAGTTAATGCATTAGTTTTAGCAAATTCCTTAATTTAAAACTGAAAGTCTGCCCTTCAGTCATCAGTCTTCATTGTTTGATTTAAAAGCCCCCTGTGTTAGTGTACCGAAGCAAAACTACAAAAAAATGGGTTAGGGTAACTCAGCGGTTAACCCAGAAAGCTAAGATTTGTAAGTCCACAACTTTTTTATCCACAACTTGGGGTGACGCATGGCTCAGGGGGTTGGGAAGCTCATTTGTAATTTGCAGGTTCGATCCCTGTCCTGGTTGTTGTGTCCTTGGGCAAGACACTTCACCTACTGCCTACTGGTTTTGGCCTGAGGGGCCGATGGTGCGATATGGCAGCCTTGCTTATGTCAGTCTGCCCCAGGGCAGCTGTGGCTACAACTGTACCTTGCCTCCACCAGTGTGTGAATGAATAGTGGAATTGTAAAGTGCTTTGGGTGCCTTATTATTATTTGAAACAAATCAAAAGAGACAGCTTTTTACCACACTTTTCAATTCTTAGTTACTTAGAGCACTTTGAAGGACACTAAAACATTCATACATTCATACAGTGCAGGGTTTTGTATGACATACAGTCTGTGCAGCCCCCTGAGGCAAATTTGTGATGGGTTTTTACACCTTTACACCTTCTGCAGTTTTGATGTTTGTTTGTGTGTGTGCGTGTGCGTGTGCGTGTGTGCGTGTGTGTGTGTGTGTGTGTGTGTGTGTGTGTGTGTGTGTGTGTGTG
>NW_005187444.1:3911177-3915483 GCF_000239375.1 Pundamilia nyererei | reverse complement strand
ACTAAACCAAGGCACAATGTACATTTCAATTCCTTTAATTTTAAATATGTTTATATTGTCTATCCTGTAAAATAGTCAGATGTCTATTCATATTAATGTACAGAATTCACCTGCTTGCTGCTACTACTGCACATTCACCCAATGTATATACTATATATATATATATATATGTATATATATGTATATATATATATGTATATATATATATATGTATCTATTTGTGGTAAATCTGAATCTATACAAAATAAAATATGAGCATAGCCCACTTGATGTCATCTATTGGTTCAAGGCCTTGTTTACAACATTGCAATTTTGTTCATCTTAAGCAAAGATTAGTGACGTTTTTTTGCAAAGAGAAAGCAAACGTTGATTATGTTTTTTGTTAATATTTTTGGTAATTTTGGACTTTTGTGTAAGCCAAAATAAGGGCTTGTTCATCATTTGATTGTTGGGTTCTCACTTCCAGAATTTTGGGTCCTCTCTACAATAAACAGTTCTGACAGAAAGAAATGTTTTTCATTGTTTTACATTTTTTTCACTGGCAATACTATTAGACGTGTTTATATTTATGTATATAACATCCACCCAGAAAAAACAAATCAGCTAGTAAAACTTGACACATGTATTAAAAGCAAACAGGCCTGGATTATCTTTAAAGTCCTCCTAAAATCAAAACAAAATCATTTCATTTCGACCCGAAAACTCAGAAACACTAACCTTAACAGAAAGTTCTCTTTTTTCTTTACTCTCACCTCCATATGCTCAATTTGCATACCATAATACTGATTATTCAGAACTAACTGGTTATGGTTAATTCTGTCATGGTCCCACTGGGCCCTCTTTATTTTCTCTTTCCTCTTTCTTCTCTTTTCTCTCTCTATCCTGCTATTATTCTTGCTCTCAGGTGGAGTTTGGGCTGTAGCTGGTTACACACAAATAATACATAACACAACAAACGGCAGATGCTTTTTCCTGTCACTGTGATAAAAAATTGAATCTGGATAATATTACACTGCTGCACTGGAAGAAAACAATCTAACAGACACTTTTTTTCACAGCATCAATTATTATACTGTGTGTAATCTTTCTAAAACTCATGAGAACCAGCTCTTTTTTGGAGTTTGCCAAAATGTATACATTCAGTCACCGTACATGTTATAAGATTTGGCACTGATCCCGAGTTGGACCTGATATAAAAAGTAGGAAATAAGTACAAATACTGTATTACTGTACTTTAGTAGAATTTTGCATGCTTTCCTTAAATGTTTATGTTTATGATAACTATTTTTTTATTTTTACTACTAACACTTTCTATTGCTTATATTTTTAAAAGTAATGCTTTTTTAAGTGGCAGGCAGTTTCAACTGTAATGTTCGTAATAGCTCATTAAATATCAGCGAACACACAAAAATTCTGTGCAGTTTGTCACACAGTTTTAACTGCTGTAGCTTAATATAGCACCATAGCCTAGCATAACATAGCAGTAGCAAGCTGCTGTGTTACATAAGGAGAGAAAAGAACGTGTGATAACTTCACTCAGAGATTAAGAGTTTTTTTCTTTTACAACATACGTGTCCAAGTGAAGTGTTAGACGTAGTGTAACAAATATTATTTATGTCACAAATGTGTGTACTTTTGCCAACTCTGCATGTTGTTGCCTTAAGATAGTGTGGTTTATTTTTGTGCAGTTAATCCTGTTGCTCTACTACCACATGAGCAGTTTCACTTCCTGCTGAGAAGAGAAAGTAGGTTATAATCCAACATAAGTAAACTGTATTTGAGTGTAATGTAACCATTTTAAACTGTATTTTCTAAGGCACAATATTAAAATGTACAAAATGTATCAAATGTTATTTACTTTTAAGGGTTTAAGACAGGGAACAAAATTAGGGACAACTTCTGTTGAAAAGCAAAAGCTCTGCAACGATTTTGCTTCCTTAAGACAGCCTACAGTGTTGTATACTTTATTACCAGCTCCTTTTGAGGATTAAGAAAATCCTAATTGACTTTTGTGACAGGAGTTTGCAGCTCTAGTTTCAGTTTAGCTTTGTGTGTGTGTATGTGTGTGTGTGTGTGTGTGTGAGAGAGAGAGAGAGAGAGAGAGAGAGAGGGAGGGCAGGATGTTGGGATTTTGAGTGCTAGCTTTTTAGTTACAACCCAACTTCACTCTACACATCTTACAGCAGATATAAACTCAGTATAACACACCATCTTGCTTTGATGTGTTTTGACTGTTAAAAGGACCAATAGAGCTTTTTGAAAACACAATCCCTTTTCAGTTCAGAAATAAAAAACTTTGCTTCCTTGTCCACATGTAAAGAATTGCAGAATTTGAGGGGGGGGGAGACACCCACAATGATGGGTTTTGTTTTTTTGTTTTTTTTACCTAAAATACCATTTGTATCTAGACAAAAAGAAATAATGTATAGATGCAAAAAAAATGCCATTTACTTAAACACGAGCGTATGTGTTGACAGGACAAAAAAAGAGAGAAAAATAACTTAACCTAGACTCTCTTCAGAAGTCAGAAGAGACCTTTAAGTTGTCATTTTTTGAGTGGTAGAACCTAGGAATAAGCGCCACCCCTTTGCAGGGCTTGGTTACTGTTAAGTAGATGTTTTTTCTCCTTTTATAAGTAAAGGTGCAAGTAATTAGGATCATTTTGGTCTGAAATGGATTGAATGGATTAACAGACTTTGACTTTGGATTGCAGACTGTCGATACAGAAGCTTCTGTCTGCCACTGATTTTTTTTCACCATCCATGAGTCAGTTTTTGGTTATTGTCTTTCAATTTTCGGTTTTTACCAAAATTTCAAGTGAATAGACTTGCAATTTTGACTTACTAACCTGAAATAAGGGTTGAGATTAGGGGTTAAGATTAGGGCTTAAGGTTTTAGGATTCCTGAGATTTACTAACTCAAAATCCTATGAAATTAAATCAAAACTGACAGGAAGTTTTAGGTAATTGAGTCAAAATTTATATGACCTGAAATTGTGACTTATGGTTGGCAAATGTATTTACTTACATATTTATAGTTGGGGGATATTCTTTTTTTTATTGGCAGAAAAAAACTTCCATATTTGAACTTGGCAACAGTTGGGTCAAGTAATACATTTAGTGTGGGCAGAAGGTGCCTGTATAAATCCAATAGCAATACTCTTCAATGCTTTTTCATGAAGGCCATGGTGGGAACACCGATAGCTGCAATAGCATGGAGGTAAGTACGGAGGTAGTGAAAAGGATAGAGAGGAAAGTAAATGGCAGCAGGCGGAGAGAGGTCAGAAGAATAAGACGCATCCCACATAGCAAAACTGGTATCGCCCAGATCTGGCCCACACAGTGTGCTTACACATGGCCCACATACCGCAAACAATGACGGCCCTTTGGTGGCCCAGATGTGGTGGCCCACACATGGGCCAGCACAAGGCCGATTGCAGACACACTGGTGGTCCTATGCTGGCCCAGAACAGTTTCAGCTCTGGCCCCAGATGTCAGCCTAATGTGTACCTTAATCAAGCCATGTAATAACAACATGTGCCAGAACATAATAGTGCAAAAGTAGCATGACAAAACTGTTCAGACAGTGAATGGATTGATTCTTATACAGCGCTTTTCTGCTTTCCAAAGAGCTCTATACAACATGTTATACTCACCCAATCACACACTTTCTCTTAACTGAGTGCTTCCTCACTGCATTCATACACATTCACACTCCTGACATGCAGACTTAGAACCACTAACCTTCCAATCAGTAGGTGACCTGCTCTACCTCCTGAGCTACAGCCACTCAGTGGTAAACAGTAAACCCTCACTAGGTTTAGGATAAAGTGTACACTCACAAACCTGTCAAACCTGTATTTGAAATGTTGGCTACCATGGCAGTATAGTATTGCAACATGGCATTTGGATCTTCCTGTTTTCTATGAGCATGGGCCACATAAACCAAACCACAATCGGGCCAGATGTGGCATGCCATCACATAAACAGTGCCATCTATGCCCATATCTGGATGACATACCACTAGATTTGTAGTCAACACCGCCTAAACCAAGACCAAGACAATACCAAGACCAGAGGGTATAGAGACCAAGACAGACTGAGTCAAGACCAAGACAAAGTTGAGACGAGACCAAGACCGAGACCGAGACAAAAAAGTCTTTAAACTGCAGCCAGATGCTGCTTCGTTTACGGGTGTCAGGCATATTTATGTGTTTATGAGATGCACTCACACAGCCCTCCTCACTGCTGTCTACTGTCTCACTCACTTACTGAGAGGACAGACACATGCTCCACTTGACTGTCGC
>NW_005187444.1:3861908-3910502 GCF_000239375.1 Pundamilia nyererei | reverse complement strand
TTTTTTTTGGGTTGTATGGAAGCCCCAAACGCAATTTCATTGTTCTTGACAATGACAATAAATAAATAAATACTACTACTACTCTGATATATATATATATCCTCGCATGTGATTGGCTATAATATGGAGGGATTGTAGCATAGCTGAGCCACTGTGTGAGAGCTGAGCAGCAAAAGGAAATTAAGTGAGTAGCCGGCTCTCGCTCAATGGGAGTTGACTCTTCTGATTCACTACAAAGCACTCTGTTAGAGCTGATGCTTTTGCGCACGACACATTATCGAACATTACATTGTGTGTCATGGATACTGTTGACTCCAAATCTCCCGACCACTATGTCGATCTTAGACAGCAAGACCGAGACAGTGAGATCAAGACAAGACCGAGGGATCCAAGACCAAGACCAAAGTCCGTCGAGACCAATACAAGACCAAGACCACGTAAAAGTGGTCACGGGACATCCAACTCTACATACCACTTACCATGCCAGAAGCAGCCAGCAGTGCCGATTTGACACCAGACTTGTCTGCTATGTCGGATGAGGAGGCTAACTTGGAAGGATTAGACAGTGAGAGTTGTGAAGGTGAGATGAAGTCTAAAGTGGAATCCCTTCATGTTGTGGTGAGGTTGGAAGGTGATGGTGGGATAAAGATAATGGAGCTGCTAAATTTCACGCACAAAAAAAAAAAAATCAAAGCCAAAGTTGGTGAGGCTACGTATCCCTGGATGTTGGAGGATGACCTGATGATAAAACTGCATCAAACTGAAGTCAGTGGAATTATGAGCTTCCTAAGTGTAAGAACAATTCAGATTAAAATTGGGGAAAAGTGGCGAATACATAGAAAAGAGTTGGAAGACAGAATCAACTAAGGAGGGGAAAAGTGAGATTTTGCATTTTAAATAGAAAAAAGGCAATGTAATTTTTGAATAAGAAAGTTAGAGAAGGAACGGTTCTAAAGCTACATGGATATAACCTTGAAAGCTTTTGGGTTTTCTTGGACTGCACTTTGACGGTAGAGTAGCTTGGAGCAATCGTGTCTAAACTATAGGAAAAAGGTGTGAGTCATCTACCAGTGTTATCAGGTGTTAAACAG
Organism: Pundamilia nyererei; assembly: GCF_000239375.1. Taxonomy (NCBI): domain Eukaryota; kingdom Metazoa; phylum Chordata; class Actinopteri; order Cichliformes; family Cichlidae; genus Pundamilia; species Pundamilia nyererei. The sequence continues at coordinate 3,909,411 of NW_005187444.1, read as the reverse complement.
CTATGGGGTGAGGAACTGATATGGCTTCAGTGAGACAAATACTGTATATGTTGCCCTAATCCGGTTGATTTTGACTTATGAGTGTTTTGTGAATGGATCAGCAGCCAAATCTTTATTGACAGAGCTGAACAATATTCAATCCCTAGCTCTTATGATTTGTGTTTGCACAGCATATGTGTGATTATGTGTGTGATTGGGTGAGTGAGGCTTGTAGTAAAAAGTGCTTTGATTGCTCACTTAGAGTAGAAAGGTGCTACAAAGGTACATTCGGGGGATCTCCTCTTCAAGTGGAGGTAGGTGAAATGTCACTTTGGATTCAAAGGAGGCAGCTTGCAGCAAATTACTGGATCAGTTTAAGGGGACATAATGAAAGCCATCCTACAAAGAAGGTCTTAAAGGCTTGTTGGGGAGAGGAGAAAAGTACTGAAAATTTGTCTGGGATGATTAGACGTAGCTCAACAAATGAAAGTCTGTAAAACAGGCAGCTGTCTCTCTGCACTTTCACTCTAGAAGTTTAAAAATGCTTAAACTTCTGGTCGGGGTGGCTGTAGCTCAGGTGGCAGAGCAGGTCAGCCACTAATCAGAAGGTCGGTGGTTCGATCCCAGGCTGCATCCTGGCTGCATGCCAAATATCCTTGGGCAAGATACTAACCCCGTGTTTGCCTACTGGTGGTGGTCAGAGGGCCCGGTGGCGCCTGTGTCCGGCAGCCTCGCCTCTGTCAGTGCGCCCCAGGGCAGCTGTGGCTACAATGTAGCTTGCTATCGCCAGTGTGTGAATGTGTGTGTGACTGAATGTAGTGTAAAGTGCTTTGGGGTCCTATGGACTAGAAAAGCGCTATACAAATGCAGGCCATTTACCATTTATGTTAACAGCCAATGATTACATATTAAAAGAAGGAACAAGAAAGCAGATCTTCTTCAGATGTATTACAGTCTCGAGGACCTTAAATCTAGTAAATGTGCACAAGTTACTGATGGGTTAAAAGATACACAACCAAAGGCAACAGAGGCAGCAGTGGCTATTCCCAGGCACAAGAATGTTTGATGTAAAATGAGATCAAATCATCCAAGTCTATATTCTGTTGAGCAGTGTGTAATTTTGCTAACTTTGAAGTGGGCAGAGCAAATGTTTATGAGATACTTTCAGTCAAGGCAATCAAGGAAAACATTGTATTCATGTGGGTGCTAGCTCACAAAACATTCTACTGGTAATCTGTGTAACAAAATAATCAGTGGAGCATGTTTTGATTTGAAGCTTATGCTATGAGGAAGTCATTTGAGCATATTTTGATTTCATGCTTCTGGTATGAGGAAGAAAGAAGGTGGGATACACGTGGTTGGGTTAGAAAATGTCTTAGCAATGCATTCAGGTGTGGCGACCCAACAGATGACAGGAAAGTGTAGGTTTCTGAAAACTACTCGACTATTTCTGAAAATATAGTTACGTTGGACTGTTGAGAAATGTATGATTAGCTAATGTCACAGTTAATACCCAGAGAATATCCAACATTAAGCTTCAATAAACCACAAACCTGCCTTTAATGTATCATGTTACTGTTATCACAGAAGTATGTTACATGAAAGTGTTTTTTGGATTGCATGTTCTGACTTCTCTATATGAAGGAAAATATTTTTCCCTTCCATTTGTCAATGAATTGCTGATATTTCTGTTTATACATAATTTGCTGAGCCATTGTTTAAAAAAAAAAAGACTTACAAGGTAAACTTTGGCTGCAAATGGCAAAGAGATTTGTGTTATTCACTTCTTTCATCACTGAGCAGTGACTGAAATGAGGAAGTGTTTCATTCAAATCATTAGTGTGGTAGAACTTTATAATGAATGATTAACGTCTCTCGAATTAACTTATTTTTCCTTTTGGCTTCTTTAATGGGCTTCAGATTATTGTTAAAATGTGAGTGTGATTCTGCACAAATGTTTATCCTTGAAATTTAAGAATATGGCAAGGAGAAGCTCAACCCAAAGGTCCACTTACTAATGGCTTACCATGACCCAAAGAGGTCAGTAACCTTAACTGTCTCTACCTCCACAACATTATGTTTTTATATTCACATGAAAAAGAGTTGTCTGTTGGAAATATCAAACAAAAGCCTAGGGCGTGAAGGGGGAAATTGTACAGAGCTATCATCTGCATTTTTTGCACCTCCTAACTAGTTTACAAGCAAAAGATACGAGGCATTGCCTGCCAAAACTTGTATGAAACTTTCCACATGATATCTTTTTGTTCACTATGATGAACATAATCAAGCAGATAAATGTAAGCAATTTATTTCCCCCATTGTAAATTTATTTGAAATAACATGGGTAGTCTTACAGGTCATATTTTCCTCTGCAACAACAACGTCAAAATTGATGAACGATACAGAGTTTTGAAGTTTGAATGGTTGAAAACTTCTGAGGTACAGATGTCATTTTGTTTCTGAAACTGTTTTATGTTTGCTGTGCACTCAAGCTTGTTATTTACACTGACATTTTAAATGCTCTCCTAGAAAACAATTTATCTGTGGCGTGTGTGCACCTTGTAAATTCCTTCATTCAGCGTGAACGCAAAAATGTAGCCACTGGTAGTGCTTATCTTTGATTTGATGGATTTCAAATTTTGAAAACTAATGAACTGTGAGTAAGTGGTATTTAGAGGCATTACCTGAGTAAAACAAAACAAGTATTGCTATCAAAATTAAAAAGATTACTGTGAAAAGTGAAATTAATCTCCTAAATATTCACTTTCAAAGCGGAAATTAATGGATTATATCATGACACCCTTTTACTTACTATCCCTTGCTATTTTACACTAATCTTAAAGACCTGTAAATAAATTAAATTATGTTACAGCAGCTTTACACTTTACTTTTGTAGCAGCAAAATCAGGTTTATATGAAAATTGGGATCTTTTCTGATCTTTTGCTTTCTGACATATTCTGTATGCCTCTCGACTAGATACTAGTTACTTGGTTTTATCTGAGACTAGCTCAGATAAAACCAAATTATCATAAAAAGTGAAATGGAACTCAAGAAAGTTTATAGAGAATAATTAGCAAATGAGCCTCATTTAGCACATTAATTTGATTTGTATGACACATTTATGCAAAGATTCAGTCTCAGGTTCAGGTACATTAACTCTACAACATGATGACAGTGCAGGACTGTGTGTTTATGTGCTTTTTTCCCCTCATCAATATTAACCAAAAATCAATTAGTACAGTCTCCAGATTGTCCAGCCATTCCACAGAAGACTTCCTGTATTTCATAAATACAGGAAATCCTGTTTCTTGCAACTGTGGATTACATTTATTGACAAATATCCATGAAGTCATGGTATTTCACAGACAGATTAGCAAAATAAGCACCTTATGTAATTATGCCTCTCAGACAGCCATTCAACACGAGAAGTAGGCGGGCTGAGTTTGTGGTTATTCTGCAAACAACAATGATTACTGATCCCATCGTATCCTTTTAATCCTCTCTGCTACTCAACATTCTGCATCTAAAAAAGATTTTGAAAGCTGACTGTGAAATATGTCTGCATTCAGTCAGTTCACAGAAGTCTCACACAGGCAGTGAAAGGGCTGAAAACGTTAAATGCGATTCTCAAGAACTGTCAGATTCTCCAGAACTGTCAAACCAGTTTGTTTATCCCTGAAGGCAGTCACCACACCTCCGACAGACTGACAGAAGTCTGTGTGCTTCAATTAGACCTTTCTCACTATGCACAATAAATATAATTTGTCACACCAGCTCGTTTAAAGATAAAATTGTCTTAACTTTTGCTTATCGTCAGAAATGACCATATTTGGATGAAAGGGTAAAAGCTAAATTTTGGAGCTTGTATATGTGTTTATATGCTGTAAGAGTGCAGTACATGAACACTGATACTTGTTAGTTCCACCTAAAACTAGATTTGTTTTCTTCTGTTTTCTTTTGGTCCAGGAATAACCAACGGTAGCTTTTATAGACTGCAAACATTTATCGTATGAAGTAGGGCATTTTAAACATAGGAGTCTGTGGGACTTGATTCATTTTCTGGGCTCATCTTAAGTGGCCATTAGAGGAAGAGCAGTTTTTCACATGTCCACACTGGCTTAAAACATAGCTGCCTGGGCCTCCCTTTCCTCTAACAGAGCCCTTCCATGGGGCTAGCAAGGATTTTCCAGGCCAACCAGGAGACATAATCTCCCCAGGGTATCTTTTTTACATCCCATTTAAATCACAATTATTTTGGAAAAACGTTGTGCCTGCATTTGCCCCAGGGTCTTCCCTGTCTTTGTCATGCAGCATCTCTCCACATAGACATTCTGGCACACGTTTAGATGAACGTATTTAAGGAAAATGCAGTGCAACCTAAACAGACTGTTAGTGTTAGCCAAAATGTTAAGAATGAAGGCTCGAACTGATTTACCAGAGCACAGTTTTCCTCACCTCTCCAAATACCCTTCCTTTTCATTAGATTTTTTTTAAGCAATGCATTTCCACTGCAGAAAAAAACAACTGGGGAAATATTTTAAAATAAGAAGTACATATTTTTAACTGATATTTTCTTAAGTAAATTTCTCTGAAATGAGATGTCCTGGAGGGCACCACAGTGGACATGTGTCCAGTCTTTTTTTTAGAATACTTTTGTTTTTAATTAGGCAACTGATTTCAACTTTTAAAACAACCTGTGTCTTGTTGTTTTATGTACTTTCTTGTCTGTCACCATGTAGATCTAATTTTAATTACTCTGGTGTTTTTTTTAAACTGGTTTTGGCACTTTACTTTTGGCAAGGACATAGCTCGACTGGCCATCGGGCATACCGAGCATTTGCCCGGTGGGCCGCTGGCGATTTTTTGTTTTTATGGGCCGATGATTTTAAGCAATCACGTGATTTTCGCGCATTGCATGCCGGGAACTAGTGGCAAAACAATCCAAGTACCGCATCAAATGCAAGCATTTGCAGCACCGCAAAACGTTCATTCTCCGGTTCCAATACCTTCTTGTTTTTCTTTGCCGCACAAAAAAGGAATGTACAAAACAAAAGGAGAACAATGCCGGTCCGTACAAAGACAGACTCGACGAAAAGACAAAGAAAAGATACGAGGAAAAAATCAAAGGAGTGAAAGGGTCAGACCTTTACGAGCACACAGAGTGGACCAAAGACGTTAGCGTGCTGCCCAACTTTCACCACGCTCAGATTTATAATTATATGGTTCTTGGAGTGAGTGCACACACTCATGAAGTTTAGTAACTTCAGGTCACTGCAACAAGCCCAGGTACAGTTTACCGACGGATGGGTACAGGACCTTGAAATGCACCGTGTAGAAAGTAAAGACCATCGTACGAACAAAGGTAAGTTTACCAGTCTAGTTCACCAGTCTACCAATTAGTGATACAAAACAACTGTTTTATCCTGTGAATAAAAGTATATGGTTTCTTTTTATCGCTGTGTAACTGAGTTCAATTGAAAGCCTGCGTGCGCTAGCTAGTACCTCTTGCCACAAGTTCCCAGAATCCTTTGCGGTTTTACCCCTGAATGACGTCACATTTTCAATCTTTATCCCGGTGGGCCGGGCTCTAGTCAAAATGCCCGGGCCGATTTTTTTGTCCCAGTCCAGCCTTGGGCAAGGAGTAAGTAGACATCCAAGACAGTTTGCGCTGAAGCCACCGTGAAAAAAGCCTTATTTTGCTTATTGTTAGATGAGGACAGAAAAGCATGAAAAATCCAAGATTCATGAAGCTTTTTGTCAGTCTGTCAAAACAACTGAAAAAATAACAGTTTGAAATAAACTAAAATGAAAATTAATGGTCGGCTTTAAGAAGACAGTCCTAATACAGGACAAGAATGCTCTTTTGAAATAGGACAGCACACAGTTATTGTTTGTATGTTTACTGCTAGGAAGTCATGGATAAAAATATCACTGCACTAAAACCATCCTGAATGACCACCAGGAAAAAACCCTCAAATAATCACAGAGGACATCAACAGGAAATAGCATTAAATGTCAATGGGTCATTCTAAAATCACACTTAAAACAATGTAAGTAACTTTGCAAAAGATCCCACCCTTGCTAATTACACAACCAATTGTACACATAAGTTTCTTATCAGACAAATCTATGTAACAAAAGCTAGACTTTCAGTTTGACTCACTGATAAATCTCTACACAGCCATTTGGCTATTGACATTTTGATAGGCATGGCAGATAAAGAAACATACTCTAACAAAGCTTTGCTTTAAAGTACCAGCAGTAACTATTTAGAATTCCATCCTCAGTGTCATAAACATGTCATACTAAAACCAAGTGAAAGCTGCAATGCCCTAATTGCTCTCTCTGTTGATTCCTTGAGAAAATACTTTTTTTTGGCACAGTCCAGTGACAATATTCCAGAGAACCCATGACAAACACTTTGACTCATTCTTGAACTGAGTCACTCCACTCATCACAGAAGGGAGAAGACTGAATTAATATGTCAAAGAGATTTTTTTTTGTTACAACGCCCATGCTTTCACTTTACAGTCTAACAGTCTGATTGATTAAACGTGTGTCTGCTACATATAACGATGCGACGTCTGCATAGCATATGACATAGTCGAGAGCAGGAGGTAGGCTTAAGTAATAAAACCGCATAGAAAAAAACGTATTAAAGCTTTCCAATAATAATTACTATTGCCATTATATTATCAACACTGAACAGGCCAAGCGGCTTCAAGCGTAAAAATAATTGCCATTTAGTACTCAAGAAACGCACTATTAGGAAAACACCTTACAGAAGCGCCGAGACTGTTTTCATAGCAGATATGTTTAAAGTGGCAGTAGTGGTTTGGAGAGCACCTCTTCACACTGTAACTCGTCAGAGGGCGGCTCTTGGACTGTTTTTTTTTACGTATCATTATAAAGGCTTAACTCCCTCCCTCTGCGCGTTGTCCCGCTCCTGTGCTGCAAGCGCTCAGTGTCTGGATCTATGTTGTAGATAGCTGGGCTATATGCCACACATTATTAGCCTAGAGGCTGCACATTTTAAAAGTTAAATATCACGTTTTTTTTTGCCGATCTTCTCCTTTTGGGCTTTTCCTTTTCTCCTCCACTTGGATACTGCTGACTTGGGCATTGGATATGTGCACACAGGATGATGACAACCCCTTTCCTCCCCGTAGAAGTAAAATAAAATAGGCTTTCGGACACACTGGATTTGCTCCTGTCATTCCATATGAAGAAGTCAAAAGTAAGTAGATGTTTTTGTTTGTCTGTTCGTTGGTTTTGCGGAATAAATAGTTTAATCTGCGGCTTACGCAGCGGGACTTGTTTCTCCTGCTCTCGAGTAACCGGAAAACCGTATAGATCGGGCACGATTTTTATTTTTAACAAGTTTGCGTTGTATTTGAATAAACCGACGGGACATGTTTCCGACTAATTACAGGATATAAGTGACAGCGGGATCAAGTCGTCTGGGTCCCGCTTCCTTCCTTCCTTTGACGCTGTGATGTGGCTTGATTTGGTTGCCAAATGGCAAACCTGATTTCCTCCTTAAAGTTATGTTTGCTAAAAATGTTCCACCTGTGCACACTGTATGATGACTGTGGCACATTTGCGTCTTCCTTATTTCGCTGGAGGAGCAGCGTCCTCACTGCACCCCGATTAGTAAGTTTAACCACGCCGCCCTGTCACTTCAGCCTTCACTTCTGAGAACGGTTTGCGCCGTGCGTAACTATTCAGCGCTAATTGTTAAAATGATTGCACTTATGCGTGAAGCGCATGGTGGTTAAGTAATTTTCAACCTGTAGGTTAGAGTTTATGATTGCTGCATGCACACCTTCGTAAATGGACGGTGTTTCCGTTTGAGTTGTAGTTTAAAGAGTAAAACTACTTTACTCAGTGAGAATGGTGATGCTTGCAGAATTACACGGCTTGATGTTGAGGCCATATTTTATCCACCTCGCCAGGCTGACACAAATCACTAGTAGGTAAATTAAGCCCAGGTTATTAAGGTGCAGTGTAGGACAGCGTGTCACTGTATTTCTTTATGTGTGCATATGTCAGTGGCTCTTTGTTTGTTTTCTGGTAATTGATATGCTCTTTTATCTGCCGTTTTTCCATGTACTGCAGGTTATTCATCAGCCTGCTTTATGTGCGCTGCAGGTCCACTTCGAGCTCCGTCTGTGAGCCTTGACACTGTAATCTCTGACCTATGACCTGGCTGATTGAAAACTGTAGGCTACAAGCAGAAGACTAAATGCACAGTTTAACATCACCATTACTTTTGGCAAATCAGTGAATTTGTATTTAATTTTGGCATTTTACCAATCTGTCATTTTTATTCCCGCCATGAAAGATTTGAGCCTCCAAATCTATACCGGCAGGTCCTCATCTGAGCACAAGCAACTGCTTTATACAAAATTTTAACATTTCATCTAAATTGAAGCCCGTTTACATTGTTAGAAACCATGACTATATCTTGATGTTAGGAAGTCTGCTGCATGAAATGGAAAGCATTTAGTTTGGTGCTGCGCCTGTTGGCTAAACTAAACATAGGAAGGTTTAAACTAAATCTCATCTCCAGGCTGTGTAACTGAACCCTGTGCATTTCAGGTTTTTGACTAATCTCAGCCTCACTCTGCTTGGCAGTTTAAGCCCATATTAATGACTAAATCAGATTAAAAAATAAATAAATCAAAGGACATGAAACATGTCAATATGGATATACCAGGGTGTGTACGTGTATGTCCATGCATAAGGGACGTCTTTGAAGTTTCGCAGACTAAGGCTGGGCATGTCTGCCACAGTTAATCTCATTCTGAGCAGTTTCCTTTATTCTTTTTTTTTTAATGAAGTTATACAGTAAGTTGTGCTGTGTGGTTGGACACCTTCCATCTTTTCTTCATGCACTGATATTGCAGCAGTTTGAGGTGTGCTCCTCTGTTATCAGAAGTAGAAAATAAAATAAACATTTTATTTATTTTATTTATATGTATCAAATCTGTTGAAAAAACTGAAATATTTCTGGTATTCCTTGGCGATGGAGAGCTCCTTGTTTATTCCTCTCATAATTTTTACGAATGTTAGGGCATGTAGCAGTAGATTAGTATATGTTTCAAATGCACTTTAATAAAGGTGTCATTTGTCAGAGAGTTTTGAATAAACTCGAGCATTCATAAAAACAAGCTATGGCACACAAATGTGGGGAAACAAGCATGAGTACTGGCTTGTTGCATCACACCACAGAACATTTGGCACCAGTAGGGAGCGCTAGTTTTCTGATGCTAGCCATGCGGGGCTTTGAGCTGTGTGAGGTTTAGAGAGACATTGTGTATCTGGTCTCCTGTGCCCTTCCTGACACACTAAGGAATTTAGCTTTTTATTGTTAATTCAGCAGAAAGATTGAAAGATTCAAGCCAAATATTCAGACAGCTAACATTTCGACAAGTCATCTTGTCAGCTCCCTGCTCCTCCAAAGATCCCTGCGATGTTTTACAGTCTCCTCCTGTATACTGACTGTGTTGTTTGCCCAGATTAAACATTTCAATCCAAATAAAGTGACACAAGGCAGGTGAAGAGGCACTGGAGTATTTCAGCACCAGGATAATTTAGATGCACACATGGTTTGGCTTTTGGATCCAAGTCCAGCACAGGCTGTAAATCCAAAGGCCCACAGCTCACATAATCCAGGCTCAGTTTCCTTCTACTTTATTGTTGTGGCCTCTGGCCTGCTGAGGACCAGCACGCAATCGAATCCCTCAAGTAAGCTAAATTTCTCTATCTTTGTTTGTTTTTTTTTTTTTGATGTGCAGGAAATATAAACTTGAAGGTTCTGACTTGAAGACAAATCACAAAATCGAATGACAGGCCTCTGAATAATTAGATTTACTGTGTCATGTTCCAGAAGGCATGCTGCAGGTAGGCGTTGTAGCAAAGTGGGTGTTAATGTGTCAGAATTACACTCTCCAGTAATCACAGCTGAATGAATTAGTTAACAATGAGATTATATTAGCAGCAGGAAAGGAAACACAAAGCATTAAATTAGAGCCTGCATGCTGGGCTGTGTGAAATCCATTCAATGCATAACGAGGTGTTGCTGCTGTTGCATGACATATTTAGTGCTTTGAGATGCTTATGGCTTTTTAGAAACCGCACCAGACTATATTAAAGTCAACACTAGTTTCCACTGGCTCTTTCACATTCATTAACATCAGCAGCCCAAGGGAATTTATGCCACCTATGAAGATAAAGCATTAAATCACTGAAATTCCCAGGTAGGCTGCCAGTTATGTTAGCTAATGTCTTGTTTAACACATGAGCAGCTCACGCTACTGATGAGTGTCTGTTTGTCAGTGCTGCATATCAAGTCGACCCTATGACTCACATTTTAATCACAGCCCATGCATCACTGCATATCTATCCACATATTATTTGCTTTGTTGTGAATGACACTCATCACTGCTGAACTTTTGTTTGGCATTTTAACTGAACGTATCTAAATGCTTGCATAGTTTTTCAGATAGTCGTCCTGTCAGGTTTATTTTTTAACTGTTGCGCCATTACATTGATTAGATTTATCGTCAATCATTTCCCTCCCACCTGCTCTTCTGTAACACAATCTGAATGCCTTTAAGTTTAGAATAAAGTTCTGTGTGCTGTGGTTTATTTGACAGCAAGAATTAACTAGTTTATGAGCACGCTGGTCTCTGCAGTAACTTGTGATGATTGAGCCACCTAACTCGAGGTTGCATGGGATTGGAGAGGTTTATTTATCTTAAGGATCACATGTTATTGGTGAAAATGAAAATGAATCCGCTTTGGTTGTTATTTTGTTTTTAGGCCCTGTGGGAAATGCTTGAATAATTGACTCTGAGTATAACTGAAATTGCTTCATATCAGAGTATTAGTGGTTAAAGACTGATATTGCAAACATGTTTAATCTCATCATAGCCCAATGAAGTGAAACGTCAATCAGGGGACATTCATAGAACTGAAGGACCAATTTGAAGGTCTTTTGTGAAGAAGATGAAATAGCCAAAAGCAATGTTTTAGCAGACAAAGCTTGCACAGTTCAGCAACTGTGAAAATTAAAGAAGACAGAGCTGATGTTCAGTTGCAAAATGCTCACCCCATATGCACCATCCAGGTCCAAACAGGAGGAATTCAGTACTTCCTAGAATTTAAGCCTTTTTTCAAGAACCAAAAACTGCTGGAGCCAAAAAAGAAATGCTTGTTCTCTCAAAATGATTTTTTCCACCTATAAAAACCATTCAGAACATCAGCAATATTGAAGGGAATGTACAGGAGCTAAACCTACAGCTATTAGATGACTACCAAACCTATGTTTTATTAGCGTGTGAGTGTGTGTGATTTTTCTTTGTTTGCAAAGTGCTATATTTTGCTCTACAGCTCTGTGTAATTATGGTCTTAAATGGTGACTTTGCCCTTGTTGAAAAAGATTTGTAAAGCAACACCATAAAAGCAACGCTGCAAACCTGGATTGATTTACAGGATTTTCTTCTGTCACAGAGCCCAGGCCTCGTGTCTGAGCGTTTGATGTCTTATTTCTGCAGGAACAAGACATTCAGTGTCCTGTCCCAGATTCACCAAAGGCCTTGTTTTTATCCCCTGTCTAACCCAACGCTCCCATGAAGGGCACATGTCTTTGAGTGCAATATTTTGCTAGAAAGGTGCCTGTGTCTATACCTGCTTGAAAATCATTCTTGACTTCAGTGAGGTTTGGGATACAGAACCGCCGAGCTCCTCTCTTCCAGTCATCTTTTATGTGTTAGATGACCTTAAGTATGTTTGTCTTTATGCAAGAGTGTAGAAGACCTTTCACAAGGTGCTCATACAGCCAGCAAGGAGAAAGAAAATATGATTGAAGCAATTCCTGAGAGTTTAAAATCAATGTTTATAGAACTCTGATCCATTAACCACTTCATGCTGAGGTCTGTCAGTTAGGAATTCCTGCAGGCTTTTTCTAACTGATGTGCAAGCCTGAAATGACTGGTTGGATCAGTTCAACGATTTATCAAACCTGGGTTTGGTCTCTATACAAAAGGCGCCGTGACTTGATGTCATGTGAATGCAAACATTATTGGGGAAATTACCGTCACAAGGAAGAGGGTACATGACCAGAGCCAAGCAGATGGGTCTGTTCTGTAGATTGGCAAAATATTTTGAGCAGAAACCATAGGGATCTATTTGTCAGAAGCAATTAGTAGCAGCAATTAGTAGCAGCCCTTTTTCATTTTCCCTCTTTAAAAGTCCAAAAATCTGTCTCAAATGATCCCTTATTTGCTGTTTAGTATAATGTACTGGACTGGTAAGTGTAGACTTGATGCACTGTGTGTGGCCTTGCAGGATTTATTAGTCTCAGAACTTTATTTCTCAACGAGAAGTTGAGTTTAAACAACTGCTTGGAGAGACATTTCTGCATCTCATTTTCTTATTTTAATGACTGCATGACTAATTTATAAACACGACCAATAAAGAGCAAGACAAAAGGTAAACAGTTGCAGCTTCCCAAAGTGGATTTTATGGTTTTTGCTGTGCTTTATGTCATTAAATATGTCAAAGATTTGGTTTTGGAGTGTTTGGAGCAGAGAAATTGCAATTGAAATTTGAAAGTATTCCACAAAGTTTTACAACAGCAATCAATTTCTTTTGAAATATTAATAAATGATGGAAGCTTCTGCTCTCACCACCACAAACTCTGTAATTCTGTTGAAATGTATGCCTGTTCCCACAGGGCAAAGTGTTTCAGAGTGGTTTCTTCTTTAGCCAAGAGACATACGTGCACAGTGTGAATCAGCTATGGACCCACAGTGCTTCTTAATAAAGGAACCTCTCCTTTCTTCACCTTCTTTAATCTGCTTGTTACAGTCTACAGTCAGGCAAAGTCAAAATCTGGTTGAGCTGGCGCTTTAAAGGTTTACATTTAGGGATTAAGGTTTCTCAAAGAGTATCTATAACATCATTTTAAGTACCTCCATGAGCTTTGGATTTAACTCTTGTGCAATTTCTTTTGAAAGTAGTGAACTCCTGCTGTCAGGTCACAACACCTCACAATTGTGAAGCTTATAATCTGTTGCCTTTAAACTAGAGTTTGTGTGTGGATTTAGTTGTTGCTGCGTCAAAGCAGGATTTTTAGTTAATATGGTTTCTGGGTTGTTTTTTTCTGTTTTGTTTGTTTTTTGTTGTTGTTTTTTTGGAAAAAGCTTTCGCAGAATAAGTGAAAACACATCATCTGTTTTGTGGATTAGTTCATCTTTTCTCTGAAGAAATATCTCATATAATTAACACACTATTCATACTGTGGTTGCACATGTGTGTCCATTCTCTTTTAAGGACCTTCTTTCTTCATTTGAGAATGGCATCTTGCCTTGAACTCTTATAATTCAGTGTCCCTTATGAATACAGGCCCTTCAGATATTTTTACGAGCGCAAATTATCCCATCACTGAGCATCTGTGGTATACATCTGATTCAGAACAGTTGCTAGGGGGTATTAAGATGATGCTGCTTTTTTCCTCCCTCGTGTTTCCAATCCATTAGCTTGCAAGTTGAAGTTTCCACATGATCAGTTAGGACAACTGTCATAGAATTTAAAGTCAGTGTTAGTCATCTGAGCTGTTTAAGAAACATGAATGAAATGTGTGTGGGTTTTGTCATATCCATTTTACTTTAAGGCTGACATGTTCTGTGGTGAACTTAAATTGTGGTTCAGGGAATGTCACTTTCAATTGCTGTCAGCTTTAATGTGACTAGTTTTATGAATTTAATATTACATCCAGAACCCTTTTAAACCCCAAACTATTTGTAAAATTCCCACTTAACAAAGCTCAGTTTCTTTATTCCAAGGACTAAAATTAACAACCTTGAAAATATACAGTGACACCTAACATTTATACTTCTCCCATAAAATACTGTAAGTTGGAGAATAAAGAAATCTTTTGAAGTCAAAAACCAACTGTTACTGATCCTGCCCTAAAGATCTGCAACTTCAACTCTGTTGAATGTAATCTAACATAAATAAAGTATAAAAATGCTGATATCCATTAAGTGGTAGCTTAAATCTTTAATGAATTAATTTGTCCCATCCTTCCTATCCTATCCTTATCCTTCTCTCCTCATCCCATGGGAGATGGATTCTCCTCCCTTAGCCTAATTCTGCCTGTTTTTCCTGTTAAAAGGGAGTTTTTCCTTCTCACTGTCACCAAGTGCTTGCTCATAGAGGGCAATCTGATTGTTTGTTCTTTCTCTGTATTATTGTAGGATCTTTTCCTTACAATATAAGGCGCCTTGAGGCAACTGTTGTAGTGATTTTGGTTATATAAAATGAATTTAACCAAACTTAATACACCCTCAACGGGTTGCGATTTACCAATACATTCAGTCTGGACCAGGTTCAGCAGCCCCCAAGGAAAACAGTAGCAACAAGATATCGATATGGCAAATATTCTGTTTTGAAGTCCAATTTTTAACTTTAATCTTAACTTTAAAGTTGCATTTCTGGTCATTAAGCATGTAAATAAAAATATCTGGTTTCACCTCTTGTTTAGCAAAATGAGATACAGTTGTGCAATCTCCAAGAAAGTTTATAATTTTTCAAGTTTTTGCCGAAATTTATTTCTGCAATTTCTCTACTATCGGGAAATTCTATGTTCGTACAACACAGACCCTTGCCTCCAGCTCATTTGCATTTGTGGTATTTGCCACTAGATTGCCAGTGCGTTAACACTGAAAGATGCATGAGCAGCCCAATGCAGACGCCCAGCCACAAGGAGATCATTTTTTGGCACGTTGTGTTCAGTGGTTAGCAACAAAACCAAAAGCTAAACTACACTGGAATATTTTTTTAAAAAACAAAAGGAGGCAACATACTTTCCCACTTTTCCAAACAATAAAGTAAGAGTAAACTACAATTGGAAACCTAAATCTTTTGTTAAAAATCTATTTCTTTTAATTGAAGAATTGTATACTGTCTGTAATTCATACTGTCAGCTGAACATTTCTGTCTGTGCAGTTCAGTATGCAACAGAAAATGATTTTTGATGTCTGAGGAGAGAGCATTTGTTATCTTTTTAGTCACTGGAAAATATGTCTGTACCTCTATCTCAGTCAGGGTTGAATTCTCTGCTTCACACTGTAATCAAATTATACTTCCTTGTTCCTGTTAGACTGCTTTTTAACAGCATCAAGTACAGGGCGCCCTTCAACGAAGCTGTTGATCTACTTGTCTGAAAGTATCTGAAAGTATATGAATCTGATAAACTGATCTACTATAAACCGGTTACCATAAAACTGACAACTATGGACCACCAATTCACATATTCGAGAATGAATCACTAGTTCAAAATATTATGATTGTTTTTGTTATGAGGAAAATGTTGTACAAATTTAGCCAAGCTTTTGGTGAGAAGGTGTAAAATATATCACCTACATCTGTAAGATGATCTGAAAAAATGCACAGTTGCACAACTCAAGATTCCTTGTTGGCCAGGAAAAATTCCCCTTCTTCAGTAAGTGCATATTAACCAGATCTGTCTAACCCCTTATTTGTTGATAAGCGGCTATATAAAGGGATTGTAAGAGTATCATAAAACACTTTTTTTCCCACTCTTTTCCTTTCCAACAAAAACATTGTAGAGTACACAGCACCATTTTATCCTTTTCCTCCCTTTTTGAAATTTTTTTCACAGTAGCAAGATGCGATTTCCTGCTGTACACAATCGGTGCACTATAATTGCAATTAAAAGTATGCATTGTTTAGTTCAACATCTCTTCTATTAAGGATGTAGCATTCAAGGGATGTCCTATTTGGTCAAATAACAAGCTTGTTTTGACATTTAAAATTATAGCTTTGACTGTAAAATAAATAAACAATAAATAAATTGTGTGCTCAGTAAGTTACCATAATGGGAGCCTTAATTCTTCATGCACATGCTCATATGTTTGGACAAGTCTTAGCGACAGTAGTCTGATTTGACCACTGCTCTGTCGTGTCATACAGCAATAAGTCTGGATTGACTTTTGCCCTAAAGATGACATTAACAGCAGACACTTCACTGTCTCCAAAAGACACCTGCAGATTGGCTTCTTCTCTGTGTTACCCTTTAATTTCCTAGCAAGATCATTATTTGTGTTTTCATCATTAAAGCCTTTAATCTGCTCCAGATCAATCATATGTTGATGCTATTTGGTTAAAAGGACTGAAACATTTGGTGCACTCTCATCTCTGAAACCTATTGTTTAACGCAGCAGGGGTTGTCTAATTTCTACCTAAATGTTGGCAAGGTCTGATCTCATTAGACATTTGAATAGGTTTGTTTGTTTCCTGTTTTTCTCAACAACATATGCTTAATGGCACATACACAACAAAACGAATTGTTTTCATCATTTATTAAATGAGCGATTTCTCTGAAAATCTGTCATTAGCTATCACTACTTGTGGCCATAGTAGTTTAATTGATCTCAGTTGCTGGTAATAAATTGGCCTCTGGAGACCACCTTTCTGTGTGACGTTATTGTACGTTTTTAATTAAAAAGTAAGCCATCAGACCTAGTTAACAGATCAAGTAATTTTTATCTTCTAAGCCATTCAAAGTATTTAACTGTTAGCTGTTAGCTGTTTATTTGTAGGGCTACACCAGTCGGTTCAAGCCAACTGGGTTAATAGCCCCATATAACAAATTAGGTTTGTTATAGATCCACATTAAATCAACCTCAATGAAATTCACTGTTTACTCAACAAGTTATGTCTCTTCGTGTATAGGATACAGTTTAATTTTGTGACAAAATAGCTATACTTTTTTTAGCGGATTGTGCACTTGCTATAATCTTTGATATATTTTTCTTTTTCTCTTTTTCTTTTTAAATTTAATCTTTAAATCGTTCTGCTTCTCATTTCAACAGTGTAGCTGATATGTAATTATAGGAAAAGAGTTTATCTGAATGGGTACTGAGACAAAATTGTAGAGTACTTTGGGCTGTCAAGTTGAACAGGAAGCAAAATATTCCCCGAAACCCAGATGTCTGGCAGTTATCATCTCAAGACAAATGTCGCTTGTAAATGTGTCAGACATAGTTGAGGAAATGGTTTTTACGGTTTATACCTTAAGGTAAATTTATAAAATTATTATTTCCTTTTGTACAGCAGTTAGAATTTCTCAATCAGTCTCTAAAGTCTTATCTGTTTTTTGAGGTAAAAAAAAAAAACAGAGCTCCAGAATAAAAATTTGACTACACTACTTCCTGATGAGTTGAATCAGGAAGAGAACGAGCTGGTAGTTATTAACATATTCTTTGACAAAAAGAAAAGAAAAAAACACAAAACACATTTAAAGGTTTTAAAAAAAATTCCAGGGTATTCATTGGAAACCCTCGGATAACTTGAACCTGAATCAACTCAAGAACATCTAGACAGAAACAGCAGCCTGGTGTTTTCCCTCCCCATCTTTCATCATCTGGTCTGTTTTAATCCTCATTTCAAAACACGGGAACTAATGACTAATGGCAAAATTCAAAACAGTGATGTAGGCAAAAGATTATGAGAAATGTCCATCTATCTGACACAACAGGCTGCATGTTGCCATGGTAGACTAATGTCATGCAAGGTACTGTGCTCTGCTTTTATGAGATTACGTGGATAACAGGGCCACGAGCCCAGCAGTCTGGAGAGCCTGTTCAGCTAATTAGGCATCGGGTTCAAAGTGGTGATGGAAAATCAGACGGGATAATCATTATCTGCATCATTATAATGAAAACAGAAAACAGGCTTTCAGCAGGCCTCAAGAACTGTGATGCACCTGATGATGGAGAACAGGGCTTTATTTTGGAGGCTTGTGAATTAATATTCAATGATTTTGGTTCTGATAATACTACTATTACTACTACTACTTCTGATACTGTTAAAACAAAAAGTGGTTGTAAAGTGTCCGACAGAAAAATGCAATTTTGTGCATGGGAGACACTTTCATCTCCTGTTAGTGCAGCTGTGTCTTCTGTCTGAAAGTCAATCAGAAAGCATTAGGGAAATGTTCAGATGACCGAGTTCAAGTAAGTCAAAGTGCTGTCGGTACTGAAGCCTTGTTGTTTATTGATATGTTTGGCCTGAGCTGTGTTGGGAATTCCGGAGCCTTTCTGGAACTTTTAGAAACAAGATCTGTTTGTTTTTTCGGTGTGTATTATTTTAACAAGATAGTTCCCATATATTTTTATTGTTGAAATTAGACCGCTCACGATAAGATACAGTTGTGTAAAAATATGGTGTATATGCTATGGACTACGTGACAATATGATACTATTACATTTTACATGGATGTCAGATTACACTGATAGTCTTAGGAATGGTTCCACTATCATGCACTGTAAAAATAACTTTTGGTCAGAGTGCATAAATTACAGTCACTCTCTTTGTAAATTGTACATTTAGAGGACTTAGATTTCCATGACCGTACCGTCTTCAAGTAAAATAGAACTTATTGCAGCAGTATCGTGCACCAACTGATTTCTACACACAGCTTTACAAATTCCCAGTATCTTTATACTATTTTCTTCAAAGTAGCCACATAGTAGCAATAGTTGTTGCAATGTTGTCCCATACAGTTGCTACTTGGTGAAATAAATTGTTTTACAAAACAAGGTTTTAACAGTGAAAATTGTTGAAAAGTGAAGCTAAATCTCAGTGTTGTTCTTGTTGCACAGCATTTCTTCAACAGCGTTTTTTTTTTTTAACATTGTGTCCTTGCGTAAGTCTGTACCTCCTTCCTGTGTTGCCAACACACAAAAGTAAGTCAACAGCTGTTTTGATCCAACAGCAGAAATTTAAGCAGGTTTGCGTCCGTTGTTATTTTTTGTTTGAAATGTTTAATGGTAGGTCAGCTCTTAAACCTCTGCTGAATAAAAATCAAAATGATAGAGATTTGTACTATAAATATGAATGGCAATTGTAAACTACAATTTGGGTTCTTTTTTTCTTCTGTCAGCACAGAAGTAACACATGAATGGTTTTCCTAATCCAGGAAGACAGCTCAGCCTTGGAGCAAAGAAACAATTAATTATACTTTGGTAGTAATCCAGATCTAGGAGTCCTACCATTTGATTTTTTTCTTCTTTTTTTTTCTTTTTTCCTTTTAACCAATTACATAATCTGATTTTATTGACTCAGGCAATAAAAGAAAACGTTAAATTATGTTTTGTTTTAATA
The DNA here is from genome assembly GCF_000239375.1 of Pundamilia nyererei. NCBI lineage: Eukaryota > Metazoa > Chordata > Actinopteri > Cichliformes > Cichlidae > Pundamilia > Pundamilia nyererei. The sequence continues at coordinate 3,890,231 of NW_005187444.1, read as the reverse complement.
CTTAAATTCTGTATTTTCTGGTCACTCTCAAAAGGCCATCATCATATTCTATTTCAAGTATTCAATTTCCATTTTAAGTAAACCTTTTCATAGAATAATATGGTTTTTAGAATAAAACTAAAAACCTCTTGGATAGTGATAGGATCTGCATTAATTATACTTTTTTTTGTTGTTGTATTTATTTATTATTATTTAGTTTTATTTGTTAGTATATTTACATTTGCAAACATTCAGAAATTATAATGTTGATAATAGCAAACCAGTCACAGGAGGTCCACATGTGCACAACAGTTAGCTGTTTACTAGCTTGATAGTGAAATGATAACATGTCTTCTGAATGTCCTTAATGACCAAACATAATTAGCAAATTTTTCTTAATAATCTTTTCACTGACTTAAATTTGATGGGATGCTTTCTAGTCTGTGTGAAGTTTTAGGGTTTTTTTTTTTATTACAGCATGAGCAACAACTGCACACTTGACACACTGAATCATCTTTTAAAAAAATGTTTCTATATAGTGAGCATGTCCATTAAGCTATGTAAGCTTAAGCTATGTAAGAAATGTAAACAGATGGATATTGTGGCTTGAAGAGGAATTTTAAGGATTCTAGCCTGCTGAATTCACTATAAGCCTGTAACTCCATACACTCAGGTACTGTAGCAAGTTTCTGCATGTAATCCATACTAAAGAAATTACGGGCAGCCTGGACACTGGACATTAACCTAAAGGAGACAACAGATACACTTGTTTCTCGTTCATGAGCATCACTGTGCACACATTCTGTACAGACAGTATGTTAAAGACAAAAAACAAGAGTATTGGAGTGGTTTGAGATTTTGTGTGATAAACATCAGGTTTTGCTTTGCTGAAAAATCCCGACATTGTACTTTAGTTGTAGATAGGGAACTCTGTTTTTATTATCCCTCATTTGTTATACAAATATGGTTAGAGGTTAAAGATTGAGGCATAACTCATGAATTTAAGTGTCCAACAAACTTGCTTGTTTTTCAACCCCGACTTCCATTTAAAGACAATAGTTGGATGATACAAGCTACAAGGAATTGAATTACATTCCGTCTTTTCCTTTAGCATTTCCTGATGTAGATGGATCATTGTTCCACTGGCTTCCTGTTGTGGCTTATTGTGACTTACATATAGCAACAGGAGGAACACTGGTGGGTTTGAAGATTTGAAAATTACTGATCTCACCCCCAGGCTGGCAGGGAAATGTAGATGGTCCAGGTCTGTGCCGCAGTTAGTTGTTGCAAAATAGTATGATCATCATTAACAACAGAACAAAATCTTGTTATAAAGGTTGCCAGATTAGATGTGGCATAGTTCCCTTTGTGAAACACTTAAAATTTTATCCACCAAACAGCAAGTTCACATTGAAGGTTACTAATGTGTTTTTGGGCTCTCCTTCTTTTTGGCCCCATCTTTACTGAGAGGAGAATTAGGGATCTATTGCATAAGAAGAAGGTCAGCCAAAAGACTGCAAGCTGTCTCTTCATGAGCCTGAGAGTAACTTTAAGAAGCTGTGTTTACATTATTGTTCTTACTGCGAGACATATGTTTTTAAGAACAAATATCTCATTTAAATGGCAGCACTCTGTTTCCAATCACTTTAACACTTGGCAAGTAGCAATATTACAAAAAGGGATATTATCCAAAGGATGTAAATTTTAAAAGGTTAACATTTGGCATCTGATATCTTCTATTTAAGTACACAAATTTAAAATAAATAATCACAGTCGGACCTGATATAAGTATGCTGATACTTGATGGGGTTTTTTGGGTTGTGTGTGTAAAACTTCAAGACTTTTAAAGTAGCTCTTTCTCTCTTTTCTGGCTACCCATATGATCTACCCCGACCTGACAAGACCATAAAAACATTAAAACATGTAAGACAATGACAACAAAAATCCCTTGTCATTGAAAAATAAAAATAACATCTAGTACTGTGTCATTACCCAACTCTGTTCCAGCATGGCAGAGAATCTATTTCTTTTTTCACTTCGCTAGAAGTTAAAGAAGAGCCAGGAACTAAAATACTCTTACAACTAAAGCAACTGCCAGTTAAAACAGAAGGCAAGTGAACATTGAAAGCAGTCCTCTGAGTAAGAATTCTGTTAGTCATCTTATCAGACTCTTTATTGCATTCTTTAAGACCTTTGCATAGATTTAAGACATAACTTGAATTGGTTTTCCAGAACAAAGGCAGTAATTTATCCAACATTGCAGGTGTGACATTACACGTCCTTGTAAAATGCTTTGATGTGTCTCCACCATAAAGACTAGCCAGTAAGAATAGTACTCAACACAGCATTGGCAATACACATTTATTATATGGCTGTAAAATTGTCATATTTCATTGCCAATTGTATTTCTTGGTGACTTCTATAAGAGAAAACACATCTTTGTGCAAGTAATGGCCAAAGGCTTGGGAGGCCGAGTTGTTAAGCATGGAAACACCAACAACTCTAAATCTTGGAAAGTTGCAGGAACAGCTGCAAAACCCACTCTTTTTGTTCTTAATCTGATTTAGTGTGACTTTTTTTGCTTTTGCTTTTTAGGTACAGTGAAACTCTAATCTAATGTCTCACATGAGATTCTGATCATAAATGGCTTTTTATGTTGAAGATGTAACTAATTGCCAAAACATGTTTGTCCCTTCTGACCTGCAGAGTTGGATACACGTCTGTGTCCATTTCCTGCTGTTCATTACGCTTGGGGTGCATTCAGATAGACTTAACGTCAACCCAGTGACCAATGACATCGCTAAACTCTCCACTTTGGTAAGAGAAACACTCCAATTAAATTGCATTTGAGAAATTCTAAACTAAATGTCTATTCTGGTATGTTATACATGGCAGGCTACCACTGAACAATCTAAAGCTATTATAGCTATTAAAATATAGTCAAATGAACACACAAAGCACAATGCATAGGCATTAGAACTGTATTCAAACCAGTGGCAGATCTTGAAAGTCTTTGGTCAAACAGCTGCAAACACTGTATTTCTCCAGAGAACCATATTTGATCACTGCCATCACTTAACCGTGTAATGTAAAAACTACCTGTTTATCTTTTTTCCAGAATATATATTTTAAATAACTACTCGTCAACAGAGGAGAAAAAAGAAAGTTAGCACCTGAACAGGAACAGGAACAAAAAAGAAAGCTGTGTAGTTGTTTCACCAAGTCTTTGTGTTCATGGTTTCAATAATAGTAAATTCACAAATTTTCAAACTGAATGAAAATTCATGTTTTTATGATGTTGCCTGCAGTTTAATGTTAATGTACTTTCTTTTTTTTACAGAGACAAAATATTCCTAAAGATTACCTAATTCCTCTAGAGTACATTCCTAAAGAAGAGGTAAGATATTGTGACATCTTTCAATGAACAGGCAGTAACCAAATTTATGACAAATCTAGCAAATTGATAAGCACAAAAAAAATGCTTTAATTGTCCTTGCATTTGACGTTGTTACTTCAAAGAGGTGAACCAGGTTTATGGCCACTCTGAGTCATTTGGCATATTTGGATTGATTTGGGTGTGTCAGGATGGTAATAAATCAGCAATAAGATGAAACCAGTCTGCTACCAATTTGCAATTGGATTGGTTCAAATTGTTAATAACATAGAATCTGTTGTGATAATACAGCAATTAACTTTTATAGGTGAACAAAAGTGCAAAGTCAAGTCCCCTATTGCCACAGACTGCACTCAACGCCACACATAGACTCAGACTAATTGCAGTGCGTTAACAATCTGTGTTTATAAATTAGGCAGCAATTATTGGCAAACCTTCAACAGTCTGTCTGAGAATGATTCGAGTCAGTTGGACCACAAATGTTTTGACACTGGTTGCTTCTTACCTATGTAATTACCTTGCCTTTGAAAGTGGTTACTCAGAGATTGAACGTGACGCATGCTCAACCTCTGGGTGACCAGCTGGTCACCGCAACTGCCACTTTTCCCTAGTTCCAAGGCTGCCATTTACTCTAGTATGACTGAGCCATAAGACGATGAACTCACTGACAATGATTACCTTTTTTGAGCTACATCCCCATGTCAAACTATCAGTAAACACATCAGCTATGCTGCTATCTTATACCATGTATGTATCACACAGTTCATACATCTCATGTTACATATGTGTTCCTTTTTTTTCAGGCTGGGATGTGTTGGATGAAATTAAATATCTTCTATTTGGAGGAAAGCTTAGTAAGGTTATCAGAAAAGTTTGGAAACGTTTCATCCAATAAAGAGAACATTAGCATATTCATTCAGATTCTCCAAGAACAAAGGGTCCATATGCAGGATCTGGTAAGTTCATTGTTTACTGGTTATCTTTTACCACTTTTATTACAGATCCAGCATCCATGACAAACAGTGTTGAAATGTGGATTATATATAATTGGATAATGTATATGAAAAACACATAATCAAAATATTTAGTGGCCTAATTATTTAAATCTGAATGATTTTGGATGAAGTTTTTTTGGACTGCAAAAAAAAAAAGAAAGAACGAAAGCATGCAAGCTTCAGGTATGCATTTAGTCACATGATTTTCATTTAATATGGGTAGAAATGGGTTTTCAACATTTTGAAAAAGTTACCCATTCTCACAGGTATTACGCAGCATATAGTCTGTTTCAAATACATGGTCGCTACTGGTTTAGGTTCAGAAAGTAGGAGTCATGATGCTTACTCTGTTAATTCACAAGTTATTCTCACACCAGCTTTGCAAGCGAGACGTGAAAGGCTGCAGAACACTGAATGTCTGAAATACATGAAGCATTTGCACAGTCATGCACTTTCATGTGATAATATGTAGAAAAGCGCAAGATTGCATGTGTGTAGAAAAATTAGAGATTTTTTTGGAAGGAAAAAAGAAATGAAATAAATGTATTTAATGAAAATTGTGTCTCTGTATTTCCAGAATGACATCATGCTTGATTTTGAGTGCCACTATAGGGAAGAGAGGTTTGACACCAACCAATACTTTGACTTCATCGAAGATTTACTCAGAGCTGCACAGAATAAAGAAGATGCACACGACTGTGATGTTCCTCCCTGTCCCACCTCACCATACCCACCATTAATAGACGAGTATTCAGAAGGTGAGTACTCTATATAACACTTTTATGTTGTTAGACATGTTTGTGTAATTTCATTAGTTTAAATGAAGAAAAACTAAATGGTTAATTGAGGTGTGAGATTTGTTGCTTTATTGCTGAATTCGTGTGCAAAGTTTGTATTGATTGCAGCATGTTTGTAGCTACTGTGCACTGGGTTTTGCAGAAAATTTACTATAAGGCCATTTGTGATATATAAATGTTTGCTCATTTGTGTTTGCCTTTAATTCATGTTACAAAAAAAGGGTAGATCTTTTTTTGAGCCAGTGGTCAAATGCTAAGTCAGCATTTCCTCTTACAGATTCTTATTGATTAAAATAAAACAAAGGATAAAAAAAAAGCACTGGGTCGAACTATTTGAACTAATATATCTCAGGTGTTTCTGCAAAAGTTCAGTTGTAACGCCTCCACAACAAGCTGCATGTTGCACACTCGTGTTCACTCCATCTGGAGTGTGATGCTTTAAGCCAAAGCACACTACAATAAATGACAAGACTGGCAAAATATCTATCAGTCAGTCCAGCTTTTCTTGGACGAAGCTGATGTTTTTAAGGTAGTCTGGATTTCGCAATCTGAATTTGAATTCATCTTTTTTCATTCTGCATGAAAAGAGTCAGCAAGGAAACAAAAAACAAAAAAATGTCAGAAGAGGATAATCATATTTTTCACATTTTAGTTTCACAGTTAAGATCACTTTGTAATGCACCTGATATTCTACATGTGCCCTTAAAGATATGAATTTAAGATTTGCACAACATTTTTCATTTTATGAAGTTACCACTTTCTCTGTATCAACAATTTGCATTCATTAATGTTGAGAAAAATTGAAGAAGGTATAATCACTTGAAAGTAAAGAACACTGTTTAGTACTCATAAGTCAGATAACAATAATAAAGAATAACTGAATATGATTACTTTTAATGATGATCAGTAACAAGCAGAAAGATTGTTTAATCACATTTTCATATGTGATATATTACAGTATATCATGATATAATTTGAAGTCAGTTTAATACTTAGCAACCAAAGGGCTACACAGCACGAGCGCGTCTAATACCTAATACCAGATTACCCAGAGAAGTTTGCACAAAATTAAAACTAAGCCTTGTCAAAACCACAGTTGGAAAGGAAACTTTAAAACTCCGAGAAATGTATAATCCCCCCAAAAAAATAATGTTATAACTATACTAACAAGAATATAAATTTGCAAAAGAATCTAAACTAAGGACTGAGAACAATAAAACACACAAACCCGAGGCATAAGTTAAAGGTGTGGGAAAGCAGGCAGCGTTCAGAAACTAACCTTAACTCTTGAAAACGCCCTCCCAAAAAATAAATTTAAACCCTGAACATTTCCGTCACAAGTTCATTCCTGCTTGTAAAACTACAGCCACCCTCTTAGGAATATAGTGAAAAGGCTTTATTTAGGACAGACCTCTTGTGGCTGTTTGGAGAAGCTTTTAATCCACAAACCATTATTTCTTCACAAGAACTTTGCAAGATAAGAGCTGAAAAATGTTCTCAGCGGTCAGATGGCCCATAGAGACACGGCTGAGTCACAGGACCGAGGGAAGATGTCCCAAGGTAGCACATGTGAAAAGGAAGAAAAGAGCCGAAACCTGATTGTCTACACGTTGAATACAGAGCAATCTTCCCAAGCGCTTGGCTTTTCTTTTGCGGAGTGGTTGGATGAGCTCTATTGTGCGTGTTTGAGGGGAGAGTAGAAAAAGTGGTGTTGAGGTGCCTTTTTAACACCTGACAATAAAATGTTGACACTCCTCTCTTCCCTTAATTTCCATCCCTTTATGTCACTTTTTCATTTGTCTTGTTGTGTTTTCTGGTAACTCTGAATGTGTTTTTCTGTTTATCCTTCAGAGTCCCCCACTACCAGCCCACCGTGTCCAAATGACTGCAACACAAGTAAGTCTGTGGATATTTGCAAGAAAAAAAAAAGAGCTGCAAAACCAGTCCAGCTGGTGTACCAAATGGGCAGCAGTGTTTTTCCACTTTTGATATCAAGTAAGCCAGTGCCCTCAGAATGCTGTCACTGATGAGCAGTGCTCTTCGGGGCAAATTCCTCATCATGTGCCTCGCCTTGTCCTTTTAAGTGTTTACCTGCCCACTCAGTTAAAACCCCTGTAGGGCTTTGCATCTTCACAAGTTGTCAGTGTTTTGATTAACTGCACGTGGAAATGCAGACAGAATGTACATTTCATTAAATACTGATTCATAAACATTCATTACAGTGTGAAGTGTAAGTGCGTTGCAGAGTGGTTGTAGTAACACAACAGAAACACTGAAGGGGGAGATCAAGAACATGGTGATATAATAAGTTTCTTTTTGTTTACTGTTGCTTTCCTGATAACCACATTAACCTCCAGAGAGATTAAATTTCAGTATTTTATTTGAATGGATGCCAAGAAAATCTTTGCACATTATCAGTAGTTTGTGCCGCAAAATGCTCTTTATGTTAAAGATAGTAAGAACTAAGAAATAAGGTACGGTATAATATTTATTTGGTGATGATCTTTACTTTTCACGGTAAAAACAAAGAAAATTTAATTATTAAAAAAACAGAAATCACTGAAGAAAAAGTTTATTTATTAATATTTAATCATAGTTTAAGTAATTTTTAAGAGAATTTGTCCTTTTAATCCTAGGTGAGCAACAAAGACTCCTGCCTGAGGTGGTGGAGAGAAGCCTTCTCTCCTTACTCTTCATTCCACTTTTAGCCATCGTGTTCTTGCTTGTATGGAAGGTGAGCCAACCTTTGACCTCAAACACTAAGCTGAAGTACCTAAGAGATATGAAAATGTCGAGAGATACAGTCGTGCTTTGTTCCATTGAATTTATGAGAGCTGGCGGCAGCCTTTCAACTTTGTGCCATTGTTCTACACACCTCGTTGATCCTTGTGGTGAACTTTGGAATTAAGAGGAATTTTCTAACCTGGCACAGGTCAGATCACGGAGGAACCAGGACGATGTTCAACAGAATCCTGCAGAAGAAGGACTCACAGGAACAGAAGGGACTGCACCTCCACTAGATACTGAAATATCAGAAAAGTGAGCTTTTTTTGTTTGTTTGTTTTTAATTTACAGGCAATGCAAATTTGCAGCAGTAAAATAATGCTCTGACTTCTTACTGCAGCTGGATTAGTTGCTTAAAACTGATTGAGCAAGCAGTCTGTTAATTGTGTACTATTTATTCATAAAAAATATAAACAGAGATCAAAGGTATTACTTCAGGCATGAAAACTCTAAAATAGCAAATTTGCAGTGAAATATTGGAGGTGTGGGTTTTGTTAAAATTGTGAATTTAGTAGTAGAAAATGTTTTGTGTGTTTATTATTACACTATTTTTAGGCCTAGGCTTTGAACTCGTATCAAATTCTGCTGCTACTTTACTTTTTACATTTCCTTCATATTCACTCTTTTGTAAGTCCCCTGATTTCATAGAAATATTTCATAGAATATCATCACTGTGTAGTCAAGACTCTTTAAAGAAGGTCAATAGCCTAACTGTTGCACAATGGCAAGAAACAAAAAATAATAAGTCATTATTTTAAATTAAAAAGTATATGCACAAAATAAATAAAAAAATAAATAAAAAGGTAATTTTTCACCTAACTGTAGGGTGTCGCTCATATATATAACCCTCATATTGCCACCCATATTAAAAAGTTTAGGAGACACCTCTGTGCTAGTCCATCACAACAATGTACTAAACATTCCACAGAGATTTTGGCTGAAGATAGCACTGACATGACTGACACAGCACTGTTACTGCAAATATCCTGATTGCATTCCCATGATGAAAATCTCCACATCTCAAAGGTGCTCTATTGGATTGAGATCTGGTGGATATTGAGGCCATTTGAGTGCACTGAACTCAGTTTCATGTTCATGCAACCAGCTTGAGACAATCTGAGCTTTGTGACATGGCGCATTATCCTGTTGGAAGCAAGCATCACAAGATGGGCACACTGTGGTTATAAAGGGTTGAACATGGTCGCCAACAACACTCATTTAGGCCGTTGTGTTTGAACAATGCTTAGTTGATACTAAGGGGCTCAAAGTGTGACAAGGAAATATGCTCCACACCAGCAGTCCCCAACCTTTTTTGCGCGACGAACCGGTTTATGTCAATATTTTGGCGGCCTTTAAGGTATCAGGGATAAATACAACAAAATAAAACCAGTACCGGTACCAAAATAAAGATTTATTCATAATACACAGGAAAAGACCCAGGGAAACCGAGTTAACGATAAAAATGATTTTAAAAAAATCTATAAAAATTAATAAGACCCCCAAAAACCATAAATTTCACACCCAAGCCTCAACTCTTGCGACCCGGTTCAAACGACTCCGGTACGGGTCCGTGACCTGGGGTTTGGGGACCGCCTGCTGCTCCGCACCATTGCACCGACACTCTGAAATGCTCATACAAAGTCGGATGGATGCACACTTTTATGGTGATGAACCCAACTTCTGACTCTACCATCTGATTGTCTTATTGCCAAACCATCAGACAAGGAAACAATTGCAACAGTTTGTTGTTCTTATCTGACAGAAGATACGATCTTTGCGGGCCTCTACTGCTGTAGCCATCTTCTTCAAATATGATGCTTCCTTGTTGTAACCTACCAAGCAACTGAATGCAATCAGACCAATCTCCTCTGACTTCAACAAAACATTTTAACCAAGAGGACTGCCACTCACTGCATATTTTCTTTTCTCTTATTTTTGGACCATTTTCTGTAAACCCTAGAAGTGGTGGTTGTGTGGGGAAAATCCCAGCCAGCATGGCACCAAGAAACATTCCATTTTCAAACTCATTTAAATCACCTTTTATTCTTATGCTTGGTTTAAATTTCAGCAGGTCACCGTGACTGTGTCTAAATGCTTAAATGCATTAATTTGCTTCCATGTGATTGATTCATTTCCATTAGTTAATTTTGCCTGATAAAGTAGCTAGGAGGGGTATATATTCACATCATAGAAAAAGGTTTGAAGATATATATTTACTGCCAGGACTAGTAAAAAAAAATGACAAAAGTAGTTTTCCTACACTTTTCAAGCGTCTTGACTGCATTGCTCACGTTGTCCTACTGTACCAACCTTGACTCCTGTCATGTGAAAGCCATCTCTGTTGTTCTTGATGTCTTTTCTTGTTTGTTCTTCTGCTTCTTCTTTTTCTTTCACTGAAAGATAATGTCTGTCTGTTCAACTACAGGAACATGCTGAACGTCATTGAAATAGTGTAAGGCTTCTGCATTTGGTGTTCTTCGGTGTATTTGGTAAGATTTTTGACATTGCTGTAAATAAGAGCAAATACATTTCAAAAAGCTCTAAAACCTCATCTCACTCTCCTTTCTCACAGGGTTCTACCCTTTTCTTCTGTTGGTGTCTAAGGGTGAAAAGAAAACACGAAGCTGAATTCCATTGTGAGACCGTAGAGGCGAAAGGCCTGTTCATGACTGCTCTCCAGATTCACGATGGCATATTACATCACCGAGACTGTTCTGGTTTAATCACACACTTATATCATGCGGATAAGCTTGCCTTTCTTCTAGGACTGCATGCTTTTGAGAAAAAAAAGTGAGATATTTGCTGTTATAAACTCCTGTTCCACACTCATCCTGGGACTCTATGACTCCGACTAATCATTCATCAGAATCTGCTGGATCGACAGATCTTTGGGGGAAAGCTATGTCTTTTTACCAGCGTGTCATTCAGTCTTGGCTGTGTTTTTGGGCCTGCCGCTTCATTTTCAAGGAACATACCACAAGGTGACCAGTGTTATGCTGGTTATGTCTTGTATGAACTTAAGCCTGAATTACTACCTCCGGTGACCCTCATGTTAACCACACCTTCAGCAGCTCCACAGTTTCCTCTGCCTCCAAGGTTTCCTTAAGATTAATAATGTTAATCTTTGTTGTTCCAAGATGTAGTCACATTATCTGCTTTAAGTACAGTATGTACCCATGGGGATATATGATGTATTTATTTATTGGTGGCAGCACTCAGTGGCTGCTGTTCATGCAACTATAATGTCTGAAATTAAGTCATTTAACAGCACCATTACTAAAGGGCCACACATTTAAAAAAAAAAAAAAAAAAAAAGAAGAAAAAAAGGTTCTGTATACTAACACATCGCAAACCCCAAAACATATTCCTCCTAAACAAGTGTCATTTTCTTATTGGTGTTGTTGTTGTTGTGCGTATATGTAATTCGGGTGATTTAGAATGTGTGAGAACACATGTATACAGAATATGCTGCTTTGACTAACTTAGATCTAGACTGTTAAAATCTGCAATGACATTCTGCTAACAAGTATCAGGGATGACGTCTGTGGATTCATATTTTTTTTATTTTATTTTATTTTATTTAAAGGTGAGTTTTTCAGAACATAGAAGACAGGCACATATAAGACAGCAATCGGCTTCCCTTAGCAAATGTTTTAGTTCGACAATGCCTTTATTTTTTACTTTACACACATCTATGTTTGCAAGGCAAAAACTGTTACATAAGAGATTTCTTGATGGCCATTCCTCAAAGGAAAAAACACTAAATTGTTTGAGACAGAAACAGAAATATTCAACAAAGACCTTAGCATTTAGATTTTTATGATAAACTATCTTTCTTTTAAACTGTTTGTTCAAAAACCAAATGTAATCGTAAATCAGGCTCATCAAGTGTAGACTGTTCACTCATAAGGTTTCGTCTGTTCTTGCTTACTTTGCCTTTCAATACTGCCAGAATTAGTGTTGCACAGGAAAAGCACTCGTAGAAAATCTGATGAAATAGTAAGTGCATTTATCAAAATTAAAATGCTAATAAAGGTCAACAGATGATATGAGTTTTTAAAAATTGACAAAAATGCCCCTTACCTTTATAATCCACAAAGTTCTCCACATATTGAATTTTTTGCCTTAAAGTTGCGCCAACTTATCACAGTATTGAGGAAACGGGCAGCAGGGTTAAACTATTTAAAAAGGAAACTAATCTTCACAGCCTTGCCCAAAGACAAAGTAGGGAATCCAATAAATTATGATGGGTTGTAGTCAAGTAATTATGAATATTTTTAATGACAATCAATAAAGAGGTAGCAGTTTGATTAGGACACACTGACTGTGACCTTTCCCATCAGACACATACCTGACAATGACATAACTGGCAGGACACAAACATCAGTATCTATATCTAGTTTGAGTGTTTCTCTTACATATGTGGTCTTACATTGTACCATGTCCATTCATGTTTTTGTGCCTTGTTTGGTTGGTGTGAGTGACTCGTGTGGAAATGTAAAAGCCCTTCCATGTTTCCGTGTTTTAGCAGAGTGGCGAGATCATTACAGGGCAGACAAAAATAACAGACAGGAGGTTCCAGTCTCTCTTCTTCTTTTATTTTTAACTGAGAGTTAAGTTCGTTTGACTTGTGCCCAGTAAAGATTTGGATCTAGTAAAGCAGTGTTTCAGAATGTGAAAACTAAAATGGCTGAACAAACTGCAGTGGTTTTAACTTTTCTGTCCACGTTACATTTTCTCCTTTATATCCTATAGGAAACTTTTAATCTGGTAACTGCTTGTTTCCTGTGTATTTGGGACTATATGTTGGGAATTTTTTCATATAGGAGTAAAGAGTATATTGTGCAAAATTAAATATATGTTTTGTTTTGCTTTTTTTGTTTTTGTTTTTTTATGTATACCACATTGGTGTTCATATAGTTCAGATCAACTTTACCTTTCAGCATCAATAGCTGGAATTTTTTCGTGTGGTATTGTTTTTAGTGTTGAACTGCAAGAAAATGTTCAAAAATGCATTTTTGAGGAACGCTTTTGATCATGACAAATTTCCTGTGACATGTTCTTTATGGCGAGCCGAGTCTGTGTTAGGAAAAAGTATAACACTTTGGTGTCCGTGTAGTCTACACCAACAGTACTTTTAGAGGAAATATCTAAACGTGCGGTATGACAAAGTATTGCAATTTCAAAGTTTTCAGTCAGTTGCTTCCTTTCAAGGATGCATTTTTGAACCGTATTGAAGTATAATATCTATGGCAGTTAAGACCTGAGACTTTCTCTACAGTTACCTTTAGGTTGTGCTTCTCCACATGAAGACTATTACACGCAGTTTCCAATATTCTGACAGAGATACGGGCTTCTCTAGCCACAAATGAGCAAACAAGGTATACTATGTCAAAAGTTGCTTTTATACATGGTCTTTGAATATAATGAGCTGCAACAGGTCTAAGCTGTGAACAAAAAAATAGAAAAAAAAAACATGGTCTCCCATTTTCCTGTCTATGCACGAGCCAGAAGCAGCAGTATGTCTAATGCGGGGAAGCCAGAAAGTAAGCAATTTCTTGCATTAGTCAAGAGAATGACTGCCCTTTAATACTGTTCCTATGTGAGTCGTAATGTGTTCTGATGCATCCTGAACAGTGCTTTTGAGTGTGCGAGTCATTCAGTCCATCTATCTTCAGTGAGTGAGTCAAATGGCTCTAGGCAGGAAATAAGTCTGGGTGCCAAAAAGCAAATGTTATTAATGCCTGGTTGGTATTCTGGGTGAAAACTCTACTGTATTCTGTATTTTTGTATAATTGTAAACAAACATATATGAAATATGAATAAAGTACATGTACCCAGCTGTTATCTGTTGTTTGTTCAAGAATTTTAATTTAGAATCTGCTTGATTAGGAATCCACATGTCATGTGAATCCACACATCACATTTTGAGTACTTGCGTGAAAGAGCTTTAGGTACTTTGGAAGAAAGTAAATTTTTCTAAAATTTCTAAAATATTCTTGAAGAAAAGCTTGGACAATTTGATTTTTATGGCAATTTTCTATACTTCCATACTGTTTGCATTTGTGTTATTATGCTGTAAAATGTTATTGTCTGATTTAAACTGTGTTCCAATGATAACTTGAGAAAAAGCCTACAATAATGTGTTATGAATCCAGCTGATAAGATAAAACAAACTATGTCCTCACTTAAAACCTAGTAAATCACCTCTCTTGTCTTGCAAGACATTTCTCCCAGAAGACTACAAGCATAAAATAGTTAAACACATTTTTTTCCTGCTCCTTTTCTCCATATTTTATTTCATTAACGCAATTACACAAGAGGGAGTACTTGGCCTTCAGCCTTCTGTCTATATATATGCTTCAGTGTTCCAATATCTCGTGGTTTAACATGGTCTTGAGAACATTCACTGTAGCACACTCCACAGAGACAAACATGACAGCTTTCCTTTGATAGTCTGTTTTCGCTATTAAAGAGAGATTATTTGCACATTCATAAAAGTACAAATGTCAAAATGCTTTTCTAAGTCTAATCTACTTAAACCATGTGATTTGCAAAATTACTTCTCAATTAATTAATTAATTATAAAAAAGAGTGCATATCAGGAAAAGAACTTCAGAAAGAATGATTCTACTTTCTGATATAAAGTGGTATTATTCAGTGTATCACACCATGTGATCATTATCTGTCACACAGTGAAACATGATGATGGAAATATTCAAGTCTTAGAGTGTTTTACCAACTTCAGAGGTAGATGCCGTCATCAAATCAACATTTTCCTGGTGTTATGCAGGTTTTCTCCATTGTACCATGTGAGTTTAAGGTCTACCACTATAGCAAATGACTTGTTCACATAATACTTCGATTTCTGTGACTGCATTTTGTTTGCAAACTTCAAGTTTTTCCCATGTCTGATTGCTGATTCTGATTAGGATTTGAACTACTTTCAAGTACAGACAAGCAATGTTTCCTCTAATTTTTCATGTGTCTGAGCAAACACACAAACTCTCTGAGCGATCCCTTGGACCTCTGTGAGCGACAGCAGACGTGTGCACTGTGGTCACGCCGGCATCGAATCCATCCAAGTTACATGGTTTATTAAAATAATCAAATTACAGCATTTACATTTATGTCAGACTACTTTTAATTAACCGCTTTAGCCCACTTACAATGAAAATGTAAAAAATCTTGTTCATCACCTGTGTAGTACGTTAACACTATTGGAAGTAAAAATAACTTGAACTCCAATTTTGGAAACACAAATTTCTTTTTTCTTTTTCTTCTTTTTTTTTATAAGACTCTGACTGGTATTATGAGTATGAGTCTGTGGTCTGGGAGAGAGTCCTGTAACTCTCTGTCTGCAAAACTTAGTTACTTCTTCAAAAAAGTAACTAAGTTATGCAAACAAAGTTTTTTGCAGCTGTTTACCTAAAAATGCAGTCAAGGCAGTTTTTTAAATAAACATTTCAAATCAATTAGCTGTTCTGCATCAAATTTGATGCCACACAAATTATTTGTGCCACTCCAAAAAATACATTTCTATCCACTATGAGATAAAGGGGAACAACAGCCTGATACCTGCAGGCCTGACAACAGGAGATGTATCACTCCTGTAACACCTGTAACATTCAGCAGTCGCCTCATTGTTTTGACACACACAACTACACTACACACTAACTACACAAGATTTGTGCTAAACGTCGCAAATCTCTCACATCTCAAAACATCGCAGTCACTCCTAAAACTTCCCCATTCCTAAACAACTAAATACCATGTTGCCATATCATTTTTTGATCGGTCGACATGGTACATTTTTCGGGGGGACAAGAATTTTTGATGACATTTGTGATTAAATGAATGTCGGTGTCCAGAATATGCTTGTGCAATATTTCAATACTTGGTACTACTGGGTTGACTTACCAGAATGTATGTTTCTTTTTTCCTTTTACTTTGAGGTGCTGTTTAGTCAACTTCCTGCATATCTGACCAGACATTATCTGACTATCCGGTTGTTCAGTCTGACGTCACTAGCCGTGTCTGGGTCTAAACTCCGGCAGGTCCATATATCAAACGATCACTATGGCATTACTGAGAGTTGAAAAACTGTCTAAAGTCTTTCATCTTTAATAAAATGATCAGCGTTCTGTTCTACCAGGTGTAACAATTGAGTTTAACATCCAGGCATCCATGAAAATGAAATTTATGACATTTAACGGAGTTAGAAGTTAGCAGGGAGTTAGCTCGCTAGCTTCTATCTAAATACAATATAGCATGTCCTGACTGCGGGGTTTTGGAAACAAATTAAAACGTACAGCTCTACTATCACTTCCAACATAAATGAAGACAGAAAACTAAAAAGCAGTGACGTTTGTAGGGTTACTGAAGTTTGGCTAGCTGGTATATAATGATGTGCTACATGACCGCTAACGACACAGCTATGTTAGCATAATATAAACAAGCTAACTTTTTTTCCACTCGATAAAAGTTAACGTGAGTGTCCTCGTGGTCAGGAACAAATGTAATCGCATGGCAGGATGCTGTAAAAGGACCAAACTTCAGCCAGGAGAGCAACTGAGATAATCCATCCACAATACGAGGTTAGTCATTCATATACTGCTGCATGGGCTGGGCTGTAGCTACATCCTAAGGTTTTAAAAACTGAGCTTAAATAAATGATTAGCGGTAATAAAAGCCGAGGGAGGTCAACAGTGATCACTGACTGTTTTAGGAGCTTTTTGAGATCAAATAGAAGAAAATACAAAACATTAAACATGTTAACAACACAAAAGCCATATTAAACGCAGACTAATTTAGACCCGGAAGTAGGATTCGTCGCGTCATCACTGAACAACCGGATACACTTTGCTCCCTCTGTCCTCTTTCACATCAACAATAAACATCATGCCAGTGAATGCACTATCAGATTCAAGATTCAAGAACTTTATTGTCAGTACAACAGTATACACAGTATACAGAGTACCAAAATGCTGTTTCACCCCAGACCCCCATGGTGCATTTATAAGAATATAAAAGATATATCTCCAAGAGATATAAAACTAGGAGTTACAAATAAATAACTTTGGGTAAAATTAAGGGATAAAAAGGCACTAATTACTAACTATACAATACTATAATAATAACTATACAATACCAGCTGTACAATAAAGAAAGACAGGACAGTGTGTTCAATAACTATGTGACTGAGTGTGCAAATAAGCATATTGTTCCCAGGTCCGGTTTGTAGTGGGTTTGTGGACGTTTTTGTTGTTTTTGAGACTTTTGGTGAGTATTGTAAGGTGCTAGTAAAAGTGTTTGTGCATATCAGCCTTTTATGTTGCACCTCAAAAACATGTGTTTTAGAGGTGGCATATTTCTGTGGTGTATTGCAAGTGATTTCAAGCCCATTTTACACATCTTTGTCATCATACCCCATTCTGGTGGCTCTTAGTTGAATCTGTCAGAGCAGACATATAAACATACTTTGTCTTATGAAGTTTTCACTTTATGGTAGATATAAGAATGTCTACCTGCTAAATGTGTTGAAAAGATGTAAGGAGAGGAGCTCAAGTATGTAGAAATTAAAAGCAAGACTTTTTACTTGATTCATTGCTCAGTTCTGGTAAAAGAATTGCTCTAAGCAAATTAAATGTCCATGTAGATCTCGGAAGTCTTTGAGATCTTGACAGGCTCAAAAATTAATTTCATTTTTTATTAGACTAAGTTAGCTTCTCTAAAAAAAGTAACCACAGTTTAATACTCTGAGTCTTGTCCTGACATGGAGCATAGAAACTGAACATTTAACAGTATTTCCTCTTTTGTCAGACTTTTTTTATTACATTTAATTGTACGATAGTTGATTACAGATCACTGATTACTGTAGGTCCTCTGAAACAGGAGGCAGCAAATTAGAGGCATAACGCTATGACATTTACTTCAAAGCAGATAGCATGTAATGAAAATAAAATGGCGGTGCAGCCATTAAGCAGATCTGCATTTGGTCTGGAAAGAGAGTTTGTTACTCTGTACAAAAAGCTCTTTGGAAATCTATGGCATCTTTCTACTGCGTTCAGCACACACAAAGGAAAACAGGAACAACCCCAGATTTCTTTTCAGTACTGTAACCAGGCTTACAAAGAGTCAGAGCTCAGTTGAGACGTATTTCTTTAACCATAACTAATAATGACTTTGTGAATTTTTCACAAGTAAATTTCTAACTATTAGAGAAAAGAATAGCTACCCCAGTTAATCCCAAACATTGTCCAAGCTTTTCTTCTCAGCCCTCCCACAGATGTGCTATAGAGCACTGCAGCATCTCTGATCTTCAGTATTTTCTTCCTCCAAACCATCAATGTGCCTTTTAAACCCCATCCTTCACTTTTAAATGAGATTAAGCAATCTTTGCTGGTGGGCTATGTGAATTTTAAAAGTGGCACTATGTGACCTTAGGCAATGCATACATATTTATTACTCTGCAGATGATGCCCAGTTTTATTCATCCAATTGACAGAAATCTGCAGGCATTTTGAAAAGATGTTAAGGCCTAAATAAACTCTAATTTTCTAGTTCTAAGTAAAAAAAAGAGGTTCCTAAAATTGTAGAAACATGTCTAACTAGATAGTTACTCTATATTACATTACTCTGGCCTCACAGTAACACTGTGAGGAATATTTAAGTCATTTTTGATCAGGGTATGTCATTCAGTGAGTACATTAAACAAATATGTGGGATTACCTTTAGTCATTTGCGCAGTATCACTAAAATGAGAAACATCCTGTCTCAGAGTGCTGCTGAGTTCATGCATTTATTACTTCTAGGAGGTTTTTTACTGTGAAAAGCAAAATGTTCCTTCCCAGAGTCATCAAATGCTAGCTCATAGGGGGTTATGTTATTTGTTTCTTTCTAAAATATAGCTTCTTTTCATTACAATTGAAAGCATCTTGTGACAAGTGTTGTTGTAAATCAGTGCTATATAAATTGAATTGAACTGGACCACAGGCTTCTGTTACAGAATATACTTCCTCTTCACAATCATCCAATTTACTGACTCCTCTGCAACACTCACTAGTGAAGCTGCTTTGGCCTGCACAAGTCTGACTGGTTACAGGATGTTTGTTTTGAGAGTGTTGATAAAGAAGTACAGAGAAGGGCAGAAGGAGTTGCATTGTGTCTTTGTAGATTGAGAGAAAGCATACGATAGAGTGCCAAGAGAAGAACTGTGATGCTGCATGACGAAGCAAAGAGTGGCAGAGAAGTATGTGAGGCTTGTGCAGGACATGTACAAGAGTACCGAGACAGTGGTAGGTGTACAGTAGGAGTCACCCCTCCCTCAGCCGGGTGGGAGGGTGTCCATCTGCCAGGACTGGTTAGGGTTAGGGGAGGAAGACAGGACAAAAGACACACCATGGAAGAGATAGTGGTGAAGAGGTAATGACTAATAAGCAAGATGGAAGAGTAAAAGGGAAAGTTTGCTAGATAGTTGTGAGACCGGCTACTGTGATGTATGGTATGGAATGGTGAGTCTGACAAAAAGGCAGACTGAGCTGTACAGAGGGCATATTGAATACGGAGCTGCCAGGCAGGAGGAGAAGACAGCAGAGAATATTCCTGGATATAGTGACAGTGGACATGCAGATGGTTGGTGTGAGATTCCTAGGAATAGGCTGAGACGCAGGCAGATGATCTGTGGCAGCCACTTAAAGGGAGCAGCTGAAAGAAGAAGTGTCTACCTCCTGCAGAGTGTTTGGCACTTGGTTAGATATTGTGAAAGGATTTTCTCTAACATGGGAAGGGTTCTGTGAACATACACTATTTTGCCATCAATGGACTTGGCTGGGTGGCTATAGCTCAGGTGATAGAGCAGGTCACCTACTAATAAAGTCTTTCATTTTCACTTTTTCCCTTCCGAAGTCCATTGTGGTGGCTCACAGAGCCCAGTATATGAAAATTGTGTCACTGTTGGAATTTCTGGGTCGACTTGTAAAGACTGAGGCCAATGCTTCCATGAAGAAAATAAACTTATTCCACAGACGACTCCTGTGAAAATAGTTTTCCCATTTCTCAACACTAGCTTTCATAACCTCACTGATTTCTGCCTCACTGCCAGGAGCTTCCGCTTTCCCATCCTTCCACTTAGATGACTCCCAGATGCACGAATGGAAGAAGGAAGTGCATTTAGCAATGAGAACTTTTCTTTTTTTTTTTTTTTCTTTTGTGACTGTAAGCCAGCTGAACTTGGACCACAGTGTGCTGGCTCTTTGTGTGAGCACACTTGATGGATCAGTCCCTTATGCACCCTTCAATGGGACTTGGATACATGTTCAATTTTTTTTAGTTTTTTTTTATTTGTCTTCGGTTGTGTTTGGTCTCAGGAAAAGATAGATGTGAGTCAGTGTTTCTCCACAAGTTCTGGTTTAATAACAGTTCTGAAAAACAACTGAGCGCAAATGACTATGACGAACAGCGTTTAAGTGGATGCACTTTGGAGAGGGCTATAGCTGTGGGACTTATCCAAAAATAACAATGCTTGCAACTGTACTGTGGTAGCAACAGCTTGAAACCCTTCACAGCCAACACTCTGAGCCAGTGCATAGTAAACACAATAAAAACATCATGCTGTTCAGCTTCGGCTCAAATACACAGTAGATGTGTTCCTGGAATACTCACATGATATCAAAGTGATTACTGAGTAAAAGGATTTGGGTCAACATTTATATGACAAAATGACTAAATCTGGGATAATATGTTACAGTCTGTCAGTATTTGTCTGTGTGATTTTTATATTGAGTGGCTATGAAAGTCACATGGGTCTTTTTCAGACTTGAAAACTTGTCACTTAAATCCAGAGTTTAGCACAATTGGATGGGTAATTATTCAAAACTGAACAAAACAAACCCACATGGGTTTAGCAAAGAATTCATTCAGTGTATATAAATGTTTTGTTTAAGAGCAATTATTCCCATTTAGCCATGAAATAGCCATGATGTGAGGACAAAGTTATATATTTCAAGTATTTTTTCCCCAGGACTTTAAGATTTGTGCCACAATGCAGTGACAGTACAATCCTACAAATTATTATGCTTCTTTTGAACAGTATAAAAGTTCATTAAATTCTACCAAAGAAAAAAAATCTAACTTACACTTAGTAAGTTAGATTTTTTTTCTTTGCACTAAATAGTTCTTGCTTGGTATAAATCTTTCTGGATATCTGCCACCTAAAGTAAATTCATTTGACAAGGTAAGGTTAAAAATATTTAAACAAGCTTGACAGGCTACGACATGCCACTAAAAGGAACTTGTGATGCGGTTACAGGTTTAACATGTTCACTTTTGGGAACACTTTTTCAAAAGTCACACAAAAGAACTGCCTATCTACCTAACAGAGATATAGTTTTCTTTTTGATTAGGAACAAACATGATTATCATCAATCTTTCTGTGTAAGGTCACCAAACAGACAAATTTGATATGAGTAAATATCAGGCATACCAACCGCTGGGCCTCACCAAAATCTCCCTGACAGGATTATTCAAGGTTATTTGATGTAAGACAGTGTGATTTGTCATATGTGTTCTTCAGTCGAGAAAAAATGCAAAGTAAATATGTGAAGAGCTAGGAAGGTTTTCTTTTATTCTGATTGCATGTTGGCTTCCTGGCATTTTCTTTCTATTTTCCAACATGTACATTTTTGTCCCCATGAATCATTCTGGTGAGGGTGGTATGTGTGTTTGTGTGTGAGTCCAGGTATGTGGAGGCACAGGAAAGAGCATGTGTGGGAGGACACAACTGAATCCCTGTAGTCATTAAGGTAATTTTGTGAATGCTTTGCCCATAGCTCTCCATATATTTGTGAAAATAAAGCATATTTTTTCAAAATAAAGCATGTTTTCTGTGCATGTCCTCTCCCCGTGAGTGTGTGTGTGGGAATCAGCACAGGCCTCTAGTCACAAGTCAGACGCTCTAATGTTACTAATAACCCACACCAATAGACTTGTGATTCACATCTTGCCCTTTATGGCGCTCTTCCCTGTGGCCAGAGCAGAATGCCTTCCCCCCAGGTGGGAAGCACAGGCCTGGCAAGCCCCGTCCCGAGAGGACGTAACACGAGGCTTATCAGAGTGCTGGGCTGTGCTGTAATACTCCTGTGAAAGGTCTTTCAGACCGCCTCCCAATATTGATTTTTTCTGGGCAGGAGGGAAACTGAGAAGGCCCCCCTCAGTCGCGCTGGACCTGGGGAGGAGGAAGAGGAGACAGGTAGAGATAGAAGGTTAGGAATGGCAGGGTCAGCACACCCATGCATCACCTATGCTAATGTGTCATTCACATCCGTTTACATAAAGGAAGTACTTACATAACCTTTTCACCACAGACTGTGTTGAACTAGTTGCAGGTGGCAGATTAAAAAACAGTCTCATCAGTTTCATGATTTACAAACACTGAGTAGTTACTGCTCGTGTGGTCTGAATTTTTTTATGTCTATTTTTTTGTCCAGGCAACACCCGCTGTGTTTTAAACTTCAGTGTCCTGAAACTGGATCTTATTGTTCCCATAAATGAACCAGACTGAAATGTTTCCTCACTACCTCAGACGGAGTTCTTTATAGCTGGAATGTGATTTGGAAAAAACATATGAAAATAGAAAAATATATACAACGAATAGATAGAAAATATATAAATTGCATATGAATGAAAAAAGGGAAAACGTGATTTTTTTCACCAAAGACTTTTTGAAAAGGGCTGCAAGCCACTCTTTCAAAAAGTTTTGTGTGTTTTGCAACCAGTCAGGAAAAAAGTATATTTTTATGTAGCACTAACCCACCCAAATCAGTGAGCTGTGACATTGACGATTCAGGTTAACTACCCCATGGCTTACACACCACACATCAACATTAGTGACTTGTTTCGAGTAAGTGTAATGAATTCAAAAGCAGGAAACGACATATTTGCCAGCAGGTCAGGTCACGCACACTTTGTCTTATTTATCTGTCATCTTCTTCTTTTTGGCTAGTTCCTTTAGAGGCAGACACAGCGGCCACACCAAGCCTCTGCATCTCCACCTTCAGTGCAACCATGAATCTAATCCTAGTTTCCTCTCCTCCCCCTTTCCTTGTGTCAGACAGCTCCATATTCGGCATCTCTTGCCCAGTATATCCTCTTCGCATGTCCAAACCCTCTAAACTGTGCCTCTCTGACTTCTCAAAAAATGACTGTCCCTTTGATATTTTTATTTTTATTCTTGTCCATCCAGGTCAATTACAATGAAAATCTTAACATCTTGACCTGTACCACCTCCAGCTTTGCCTCCTGTCTTTTTGTTAGTCACACCATCTTGTGAACATTCCCTTTCATTCCTGTTACATTCAGACTAGCATACAAACAGATCACAATGTCCTCTGCGGACATCACATAGTACACTGGTGTGTGATCCCCTTGTGTTAGATTTATATTTGACAAGCTAAAATATAGTTTCGTCAAAACTGGTTATACCGGACCAAGTAAGCTTCTGTTGGAAAACCCCTTTGACCTAACTGAACTGGGGGAAGGTAATTTTAATTAAATGTGACTTTAATGTTTTTGTTTGTGTCTGTGTTATTCATTAAGGTATAAAGGAAGTTATAAAGTTTCTTATATAAGTATATAAGCAGCTCCCGTGTCTTGTTGAAGTATTAAAGCCATGCAAAAGTGACACTGCCAATGTACTTTCTATTTGGCATCAGCCAACAGAATGTCTTTGTCTTAGTTTCTATTGTAAATAGGGGTAGCTGCCATTCAATCCTAAGATTTGATTCAGAAAGAGATACTGGTAAACAAAGGGCGGGCCACAATTTCACATGGAAATTTAAAACTTAAATT
Organism: Pundamilia nyererei; assembly: GCF_000239375.1. Lineage (NCBI taxonomy): Eukaryota > Metazoa > Chordata > Actinopteri > Cichliformes > Cichlidae > Pundamilia > Pundamilia nyererei. The sequence goes on along the minus strand of NW_005187444.1, from coordinate 3,866,436 downwards.
TAGAAAAAAAAACAGCTTTATGTTGAAATTTAATGGAATAAGCGTGCCGTTTTAGTCTTAAAGCCGTAGGTAAGGGTACAAAAAAGGGTTTGTTTGTTTTTTAATACTGACCACATGATAACAAGGGATAAGAAGTCAAAAAATTAGCCTGCAGTGTCTGATCATGATGTTCATTCTATCTGTGGCTGTCTATTGATTTTGTGTCAGAAACATTTGACCCCATCCTCTTTGTGTTGTTCCAGTGCTCCCCAACAGTTGATGTTTTTGTGATGTTATTGTTTATTCATAGTCTAGGTCTTCTGTAGTTTGGATTGTCCCAACTCTTTATGACCTAACGATTTATTTAAGCTGGATGTGTCTGAAAACTGACATAATTATTTGTTCAGTTATTTGTTATTGTTGTATGAAGACTGCATAACAGTGGACAGCGATTTGCAACACATTGTATGTCTAAGAGTACAGTGATGCCAGAAAAATGTCAGTTAAATGTAAGCTGAATGAATCTAATGACAGGACAGAGAGAGCAAGAGCAAAAGGTGAGCCCGACAGTGATGAAGGGAGCTGGATCACCTCTGTGGGACGAAGCATCAGAGGAGAGATGGGGGCGTGCATGCAGATGAATCGGAGACCTTGAGAGCACTTGTTCAGTGTCACCTTAGTGCAGAGTGAGGGTGTGCAACAACTTAAACCCCTGTCATCTGATCTAAGATTACCTCTCCGCACACTGTGACTCAGTGGCTCCTGAATGCTTCTTTCAGGCCTGCTTTCAGGGCCAGCTCTCACTTGATGATGAATCACTTAACTTCAGCCTTTTATTTCTGGAGAGGATCCCGTTACTAGGCACCCATGTTTCCACTCCACGGAGAACATTGGTCAGCATCTCACCCCCACACGAGAGCTGCTGTAGGTTTCATCAGACCATCTGGAGAGCAGTTATTTTAATCAGAGTCAGATAAATGAACCATGCTGTGCTACAATATGCTGTGAGCTGGCTTTTTCCTGTTTCCCCTTATAAAAGCATCTTTGGTATGTTATGTCAGTCTATTTAAAAAAAACACACACGCACAACTCTATTTTCTAAGTAATTAATTAATACTGGCAAGTCTCCCTTGAGGCTGTTTATTTGCAAATGCATCAACAAAAGAAGTTGAATGGGTGTTGCCTTATTGTCTACACCTGAATAACGCACCGCTTCCCTATTGAGTCTTCCTTTTGACTGATTTCAAAGGGGAAACATGATAATTTTGAAAGCTAGCTGACATTAAATGCAAACAAAAGCCGTCTCCCACTTTTAGTATTATGACATGAAATACACCTGTTCTTTCTCTGATGTGGCACAGAAAATATGTAATGAATACTCCAGATAGGTACGTTTCCTGGCAGATGGACGTAGACATGTTAACGTCTACAATACAGAACGTTCAGCCTCTATAGGATCCAAGGCGATACAACATTTGTTATCAACCAATTCAACTTAACCCTTTCTAACCCACATAAAGAGTGGGTCCTCGTCTGTTTCTCATGTCCCAAGCTGCATACTTTTAATTCCATATTGGAGCATCGTTTTAAAGCAATGTCAGTTAAATGACCTACAGCACACCTAAAACAAGTGGATCAACACATGAATGCAAAGAATGTTATCTCAAGAGTTCTCCACTTGCCACGATTCATATATTCCAGCTGTGTCACATTCTCTTTTATAAACTTAAGGTAAAAACATTTCTGCAAAGGAGCACTTGATTACAACTCCTTCAGGTCTCTTCTCATGTCTGTCCTCCATGCATTTTCGGAACTGAGACATCCTTTCTTCATAGTATGCTGAGCACATTTCTAGGTCACAGGCAGGAGTACATGGTCCTCACAGCCTGGGTTTGTTTTTCTTCCTCTCTCTTTTCTGTCTCTCGCTCTACCCTCTGAGGTGGAGCAGTGAATTGTTCTTGAGGCATGCTTGCCTGCAGTTTCCTGAACCCTGTACTACAAAGCAGGTTCAACATACTTGGGGTATCTTTTCATTATCTGCATTCGCTTACCCCAATACTGACAATCAGGATAAGCCACTGCATATGAAACTGGCAACATCTGGGTGTACCAGCAGCTGAGCAACAAATTTTAGCAAATTTTAGCAACATAATACAGAATGGAAGTAAATTAGTAATATAACAGGAAATGCTCTGTATAGTAGATTAATGTTAAAAAGTGCCATATGAACATGTGTACACTGTAAATATTTTGGTCAGTAAGACATGAAAAGAGCTATATACATCAAGTGTAGCCTATTTAAGAGCAGGAAGAAAAGCTGCAAAAAAAATGCTGATTGTGTAAATGTGACTTAGCACTGTCATTAAGACACTGGACAATATAATGGATCGAGCTTCCATGGTGTTTAGTAGCCTGAGAGATTTTCCAGAGAACTGATTGGTCAATAAGTGGTGATTATACACTTGCAGATCTCTAATCTAATCTGCTCCGACGCAGGTTCGGTTACCAGTTACATTAACAATTTTACAAGGGTAAGAGATCAACCACCTTTTTAGTACAGGAAAACCCAGGTTAACCCTAAAGCTACCTAGAATGAAATCCTGCTTGACAGTTCAAGTCTGTGGGCTCTAGTCATCATACCTGTTTTTTATCAGCTCATCAATCCTCCATCCATCTATAGCCTTCCGCTTACCCGGGACCGGGTCGCGGGGCAGCAGCCCAAGCAGAGAGGCCCAGACCTCCCTTTCCCCAGCCACCTCCTCCAGCTTGTCCGGGGTAACACCCAGGCGTTCCCAGGCCAGCCGGGAGATATAATCTCTCCAGCGTGTCTTGGGTCAGTCCCAGGGCCTCCTCCTGGTGGGACATGCCCGAACCACCTCAACTGGCTCCTTTCAATGTGGAGGAGCAGCAGCTCTACTCTGAGTCCCTCCCGAATGGCAGTACTTCTCACCCATCTCTAAGGGAGAGGCCAGCCACCCTTACTTAAATTCCTCCACTCCTCCAGAGACTTAAACTCCTCCACTTGGGGCAGGAACTCGTCTCTGACCCAGAGTGGGCACTCCACCCTTTTCCGGCTAAGGACCATGGCCTCAGATTTGGAGGTGATGATTCTCATTCCCACCGCTTAACACTCGGCTGTAAACTGTTCCAAGGTTAGCTGGAGGCCATCACCCGATGAAGCCAACAGAACCACATCATCCACAAAAAGCAGACATGAGATCCTGAGACCCCAAGTGAAAGCCTTCCACCACTTGACTAGACCTAGAAATTCTGTCCATAAAAATTATGAACAAAATCGTTGACAAAGGGCAGCCCTGTTCCCATCACCCACCGGGAAGTAGTCCAACTTATTGTTGGCTATCCGGATCAAGCTCTTGCAACGGTGGTATAGGGACTGAATGACCAGTAGCAATGGGCCAGACACCCCATAATCCCAGAGCACCCCGACAGGACCCCCTGAGGGACACGGTCGAATGCCTTTTCCAAGTCCACAAAACACATGTAGACTGGTTGGGCAAACTCCCATGCACCCTTGAGTATCCTTGAGAGGATGAAGAGCTGATCCAGTGTTCCACGACCAGGACGAAAACCAAATTGTTCCTCCTGTATTCGAATTTCGACTAACGGACGGACTCTCCTCTCCAGCACCCTGGACTTTCATTGACTTTCCCAGGGAGGCTGAGGAGTGTGATTCCCCTGTGGCTGGAACACACCCTCCGGTCCCCTTTCTTAAAGATGGGAACCACCCCCCTGGTCTGCCAATCCAGGGGTACTGCCCCTGATCTCCACGCAACATTGTAGAGGCGTGTCAACCAAGACAGCTCTACAACATCCAGAGCCTTCAGGAACTCAGGGCGGACCTCATCCACCCCAGGGGCTCTGCCACCAAGGAGCTGTTTATTGCCTCGGTGACCGTGGCCCCTCCGAACACCTCCCACACCCGAGTTTTTTCTTCAGCCACCGGCCGCGCTGCCTGTCGGTAGCTATCAGCTGCCTCTGGAGTCCCATAGGATAACCAAGCCCGGTAGGACTCCTTCTTCAGCTTGGTGGCTCCTCTCACCTCTGGTGTCCACCATTTGGTTCGGGGATCACCACCACGACAGGCACCAACTACCTTGTGGCCACAGCTCAGTACAGCGGCTTCGGCAATGGAGATGCTGAACATGGTCCATTTAGACTCAGTGTCCCCAGTCTCCCTTGGGAAAGCTCTGCCGGAGGAGTGAGTTGAAGATCTCGCGGACCAGGGGCCTGGCTAGACGTCCCCAGCATACCCTCACTGTATGTTTAGGTGGGTCAGGTCTGTCCAGCGTCCTCCCAGGTGGTGATCAATTGACAGCTCAGCCCCTTTCTTTACCCGAGTGGCCAAAACATATGGTCTGGTGATATGCTTACAAAATCGATCATCGACCTGTGGCCTAGAGTGTCCTGGTGGACACTCTTATGTTCGAATGTGGTGTTCATTATGGCCAAACTGTGGTTTGCACATGTAACGCTTCCAGCTCTTCATAAATCACAGACGCTCAGAAAGGTTGGCTTTTCACGGTTTATT
>NW_005187444.1:3851955-3853841 GCF_000239375.1 Pundamilia nyererei | reverse complement strand
AGCAGTTGTCTAAGCATTTCACTGCATATCGTACTGTGTATGACTGTGTACATGACAAATAAAATTTGAATTTGAATTTATTCCGCAGAAGACATAAAACACACTCAACAGGTGTCTTCTGGTGGTACCTGCAATTGTAGATCTCTCAAATTGCAAGCGCGCCTTGTCTTGACAGACTTACAATCTACTTCTTAACAAAGAAATGATGGAAAATAATCATTAGTTCAATTTTACAGTCTGTCACACTGAACTTGTATACAAAGAGAAATCTTATGACTTATAAAAATACATTTCACAACCGTATAAAACAAAATAACAGGGTACAGAAGTCTCAGTAAACAGTATCACCGGCTAAACATTGCCCTCTATTGGACAAATTAACGGAAGCGCACTACATTTTCACTTGCTTGTGCTTTACAGACAAAATGACTGTTAACAAGCTCGCGTACCTGCAGAAGACATAAAACACACTCAACAGGTGTCTTCTGGTGGTACCCGCAATTGTAGCTCCTACAATGTAAAACAACGTCACAAAAAGCACAGAAAAACAGTAAGTCCAAACACATTTCCTGCTATGCGCAGCAACCACTAGGGGGCCGACAAAAGCTTACTGTCAAAGAGCATAAGTACGGCAGAAACACTGTTTAACAGCAACCAGCCTTTGTTTCGGTTACACGGTAACATTCTAACATCAATACAAACCTGTATACATCGACATGTACAACTTATGTAACAACATTCACACCAGAAACCATAAAAATGCCAGAGCCTTTCATTACAGAACTTAGCCCACAGTGCAAGCGTGCCTTGTGAGGAGCGGAAGCCTTAGCAGCTTCTAAACGCTAGAGTGAGATCCGGTTTCTGGGTTTTCAAAATAAAATACAACAAAAATGATAAAATTCACACTTAAAATACTAATTAAGACCAGGTGTGTGCATGTTTTTCAGATGTATTTTTAACTCCGTTACACACAGAAGTCCAATAACAAAACACCACTTGGGTTCAGATCCAGGAGGCCGTTCCTTCCAATCACGTCCCTCCAGGTCTCGCTGTCATTGCCCACGTGAGCATTGCAGTCTCCCAGTAGGACAACAGAGTCACCAGGAGGAGCACCCTCCAGTACCCCACCCAGGGAGTCCAAGAAGGCTGGGTACTCTGAACTGGCGCTCGGCACATAAGCACAGACGAAAGTCAGGACCCATTCCCAGAGTCAGAGGTGAAGGGAACAAACCTCTCGCCCATTGAGAGAAAGCCCAACATACCAGCAGCAAGCTGAGGGGATACCAAAATATCCACCCGGTCGGAGTGGGTACACTCTGTTTTGCGTAATTATTTTTAAATCTCTGTAGAACTGGAACCACGTAAGGTAGTGCAATAATTTCTTTTGCATATGAAACCAGAGGAGTTGTACTTACATGTTATGCTATTAGCTTGTCCTAGGTCACGGTTTTCTTCCACATAAAGCTTTGCAAAAATTGTATAAAAAGCGCTTACAGCAACAAAAACATTATATTCCAGAAACACACTTTGCCGATCTGATCAGCTGTTCGCAACACTTCCTACGTTGGAATAGACGTCAGCACAAACTATTGTATGTCCGCCATTGCCTGGCGGAACCAGAAGTGATGTCATTTTCGCGGAAAATGTAGTTTTTTACCTTCAGGGCCTTATAAGCCTATACTGGTGTTTTTAAAAGTCATATTTGGCTTTATGCTTTTCTGTATAGTTTCTAGGATGCCTAGAACTCAAATTACACTGCTGGAAATAGTTTATTTTGATGCACATGCTGGGTTTTTTGGCAAATTTGCATTATAATATTTATTTTTGTTTTTCGTGCAGTATATAAAAATTGGTGTATCTCAAAAATGAAACTATGAAGACACTCA
>NW_005187444.1:3849008-3850856 GCF_000239375.1 Pundamilia nyererei | reverse complement strand
CAGTGTTGTATTTAACACTCAGAGGTGTGGACCCATATAGACACTCTCCAGTGTTAATTTAACACTGGAGATTTTGCTGTGTACGGGAAAGTAACGGTAATCTAATTACCGTTTTTGCAATAGTAATCCCTTACTCACCTACCTGCGAGTCCTGCGTTTGGGTTCCTTCTTCCTCGCCTCCACACAACGCCTGACAATAATTAGGTTACTACTCATCTTTCAACTCTTCTAACTCTGATTTCTTGAGTGTTCCCTCGCTGCAAATGCTTTCCTGGAAAAAGGCTCAGTTTGACTCCTTAAGTCCAACTCATCTATATCCTTGAGCCAATCTACTTCTGCTTAAGTAAAGAAACACCAATGCTCACCTACCCAATTAGTCTTTACTTGAACTTCCACTCTTGATTTCTCCAGCCTGTGTGCCTTCCTCCCTACAGCCTGATAAAACAAAGTAAACGGGTAAGGAACCAAACAAAAACTCAAAACGATCTCAAATAGTAAGGTTGGGCGATTGGATGAATATATTGACTATCAATGATAGGCTGAGGCTTACACTGATTGTTTTTACAAGAGTGATTTATTTATGTATTTATTTATTTGCCCATGAAAACATTTGCTAATAATATTGGTCGAAGCAGTCAAATGAATAATAATAGTGCTATTTTAATTGCACCCTTTTCCAGCTGTTAACAAATGCAGCCTCCTCAGAGTGCACCTGCGATAGGAGATATATTCATGCAGGCGCAGGATTTTTTATGGGCGGAGCAATGTAATCATGCTTGGGCAGATTTGCGCATTTAGAGTATATATGTTTTGATTGACGATTGTCGGTTGGAAAGTTTTTACATATCGCCCACCTTATCAAATAGTCCCACTTATCCTGCCACCCTGCCTGTTTCAGTTTTCTTTTCAGTGTAGAAGATAAGATAAGATAAGATAAGATAAGATAAGATAGCTCTTTATTGTCACTGTTAGAACAATGAAACGCAGTTTGTCATCTCTTCATTTGCAGCTGTAGGTTTTTACATTCAACGTTCTTTGGACAAGATGGTAATGCACTTGTTATATACAGAAACAAAATATCTAAATATATCTACAGGTACAGTGTAAGGAGTAGGATGCAGTGCAGTATAAGGTGCAATGTGATTGGTACTGCACATTAAGTAAGGGGTAGGAATGCTGGTTGCTACTGTACAGTAATATAAATAGAGGTAGGAATGTTGGTTGTATTGTACTGTAATGAGTACTGTTTACAAATAAATACTGTAATGAATACCGTTTATAGATAAGTACAGTGCAAGTGTCCATGAGTGTTAGCAGCACAGTTAACCTTCAATCAGCTACATTGATAGATAATATATTCACAAATAAAATTGACCATGAAATAGTAGGTGGAGTTCTTATAACTGATATAAGCGATCATCTTCCTGTTTTTGCAATTTTTCAAAATTATTTTGGGATTAAAAGTAAACAAAAGAATCAAATATTTGATATGATACGACATAGAACAACAAGAGCCATTGCTGCCCTCCAGGTGGACTTAAAGGAACACAATTGGAATGAGGTTTTTGCAAATGAAGATTCAAATAGTGCATATGATGCATTCTTATCAACTGTAATTTCACTATATGAAAAACATTGTCCTTTAATGAAGGTCACTAGAAAGCATCACAGGTCAAATAAGCCATGGATCACAAAGGGGATAGAAGATGCATGTAAAAAGAAAAATAATCTATATAAGAGATTCATAAAACAGAGGACAAAAGATGCTGAAATAAATTATATAAAAATAGATTAGTAAATATTATAAGAACAAGTAAGAAAGAATATTACCACAAATTATTGGAGCAA
>NW_005187444.1:3845510-3847057 GCF_000239375.1 Pundamilia nyererei | reverse complement strand
ATATTTTGTGAAAAGGGTTGGCGTAATAAGCAAATGCTTCAGCCAATACCTTTTGATTAGCCTTGTCTCATGCTTTCTTGCTTTGTGGTAGATCTTTGTTCTGTTTTCACTGAGATATTTGAATGCTAATCAATAAAAATCAAAATCAAAATCAATCAGGGTGGAGGTAGGGCATGTTTGACAGCCTGTGGGTAAAAGCTTCTATTGAGTCTGTTTGTCTTTGACCTGATGGACCTGTTACCAGAGAATCAGACTGTAAATAAACTGTTAAACTGCTCTCTGAGTCCTACATTTATTCTCTAACAATATAACAAGAACAGAGAAGACAAGCACATAAAAATTTAGAGAAATGAGAAAAAATTCTATCTGCTTTTCTATCCCAGCGTTCTCACTCTAAGAAATTATTCTAAAGTCAGTTAAATATAAGCCCCTGTTCACAGACCTCATGTCTTGTTTGTTCCCTTTATCAGTTTAGCTCATGTCACAGCCTCTTGGTAGATATGCTGCGAATTGTGCTTTAATTTGTTTTGTAGTTGTAAATTAGCAATAGTTTTTTTTTTCAGGCATTTCCTGAACTAAAGGTTCATTTTTACCCCCACACAAAATGTGTTTTGTGGTACAGATGGAAACAAAACACCAACACCAATGGTACAAGTTTGTGTACAATAAGGCTATTGAATGGCAACTGTTGAGTTATGACAAGAAAAGTTACACAACTTGTGTTAACACATCAAAAATACTTTTATTACATATGTTGCCACAGACTTCATAAGATTATCAATTAATGAGTTTGACAAAGCCTTCTTTCAGTTCTGTGACAACTATTTCTTGAGATCTTCAAAACTGAATTGTTTGCTGTGCACATGTAGAGATGCTTTCTAAAGTCGCACCGTGGCCGCAGGATTTGTTAGTTAATCTTGATACTGCAGGACGCAGTTAAAGTTCAAAGCTCTTATACTTAATATAAGAAGACATAAAATGCTGCTTTTTGATGTCTTACCTACTCCATTATTTATTTTTTCCAATAATTATTTTTTATTGAAGTGCTTGAAATCTTGTCCCAGAGCACAGATGGCATTGGGGAAAAAGAAGTTTCCCTCAGATACAGTTTTCATTTAATAGTATGTATGCTCATGCTTGTTTAAGAATGAATCTCCACTTCTTAAGTTCTTAAACCAAGGGCACACTAAACAATAAAATTCCTCTGGTGAAATGTTGATGGAAAAACAACCTATCATCCTATTAAAATACCCCAAAGTAATTTACTTCTTTGCAGGATGCCACAGAAGCTCTTTTACTTCTCTTTTCTTCTTTTATTCTCAGAAGATCAGCCCAAATGTCAGCTATTATTGGAGCTACTAATACTGAGTGAACCTTTACCTAAAAGGGAGGGGTATTCTGCATTGTGAAACAGGCTAATTCAAATCAAATCAAATCACTTTTATTGTCACATCACATGTGCAACACATGCGAGTGAAATTCTTGTGTGCGAGCTTCACAAGCAACAGAGTTGTGCAAAATACAATAACATAAACAGGCAAAATATA
>NW_005187444.1:3824323-3844913 GCF_000239375.1 Pundamilia nyererei | reverse complement strand
AATCTTTTCAGTCTCCTGAGAAAGAAGAGGCGCTGCTGCGCCTTCTTCACTGTTTTGTTTATGTGTACTGACCATGTAAGATCCTCAGCCAGATGTACACCAAGGAAGCGGAAGCTGCTCACTCTCTCCACAGCAGCGCCGTTGATGGGGGTGTGTACTTCTCTGCAGATACGACATCAGCAAGGTAGAAAAATCTGTTTTGGTTTGTGGTTACAAGAGGAAATCTCCAGCAAACCCAGAAGCCGTAGGACTGTTAATCCTCTTGGTCTCATGTTGTGGTTAACTCAGCACTAAAGGCAAACAAGAACACCGAAACTGGGGAGAGGGGAGGGGGTTGTTTTTTGTTTTCTTTTTTAATCCAATGGCAGTAATTCTAAAATAGGCAATTTTGGCAAGGTCATGGTAAGTGAAACCATGAAATATTTTAAAGTATCATTAGGCAGCAATTGCATCAGGAAAAAGAAACACTGCAACCCTGTGATGGGAACCAAACTTACCACATAAAAGAAGGCATGGTACATGTCCAACACCAACACATGGTCTGCATTCTCATCTTCTGTTTATTGCATAAAGGCACCAAATTCCCGAGGTGCAGAGTCACTTAGTATTAATAAATATGACATTTCAAAGTTTCTGCATCATTCTGTGGAAATATTTTTGCCCCTGTTTTTCTGGAATATTGTTTGCAAAGCTCTACCTTTAATCTCTACCTTTAAAAATTAATAGAAATTGATTTATATGTTGGCCAGAATCCCCAGTCATGGTCTTTGTTTATATATATTTCTGTTATTTTTGGTACAAAGACTCCTGTGATCTCTCCCTGTGTGTAACACAGACAGAGAAAGACATGCAGGCACAGAAATCTACATAAAGCATTATCCTGTGATTTGCAGGCTTTCAAGTGTTTAAGTGCTAATGATTTTCTACAATCAGAAAGGGGCTTCTGGGAAAACTGGTATTCATGTCAGAGTATCAAGGCTGGAATTTCTGCTCCCAAATAAAAATATGTCAGTGCTTATCTAATGTTGGCCAAAAAGCACATGATGATTCTCTGGAGCTTTGGAACAATGCTCTATGGAAAGATTAATCAAAAACGGGAAACTGGAGCGAATCCATCACTGCATTCCGCATAAAAGAGTTCAAACAAGCTGGTGGGATCCTGGCGAAACATGAGTACCGGCTCTATGTCGCCAGGTCACTAATGAACTGATGTATTTCAGTTATAGGGCATAATCTAAACATTTAATTGTATTCCATCACTCTGATCGGTGCTCTTCTGTTTGTCCAGTATATGTTTTAGTATTTGCATCTGCAGCTTTTGCAAGTTTTTGCACAACCCTTAGCAAAAATGCTCAACAAGGTGTGGAGTTAATGAGAATTTGTGAAGGGAAAAGTCTGGAATTCAAAAAGAAATTGCAGGTGTCTTTAAAGATTCATTGTTGACATTGCTGCTTTTACATAATATCAAAGCTATGGATTTATTGTAACATATGCATTACAAGTAATGGTCAGCTTCTAGCACTGCCAGTCATCCATGTCCAATCTTAAAACAATACACTTAATACGCTCTAACTTAATTGCAGAGAAAAGCTGGATTCATGACAAAAAAACAAATGCTGGGAAACTACCCTTTTAATACCAGCAATACTACTTGTGTTCTTACTGCTGTGAACATGAAAAATGAAAAAATGAAGTGAAAATAATAAAAAAAAATCCACAGTGCAAAAGTGCAACATGTTGATACTGGAAGGAGGGCTGATTGAAATCAGTAATTGATTATAAGCACTTTTTTAAAGGCTTGCCCTCTTGACATGTTTCCTCCTAACAAATTCTTCAGATTTTCTATGTTTACACATTTTCATGCCTGACATATAAAGCACACAGACTGTGGCAAAGAAAGCTTTTTCACAAAATATGAAGTAGAAAACGCCCTAATCAGGGCAGATCCAGGGATGCAGGGATCCAAAATAATAAAGCATTCTGATGGGCCTGCTTGTCTAAGGAAACACAAGACAAACTGCAGAATGATAACTCCATTTATTAAAAAGCAGAGTGGATACTGACAAAGACTAGAAAGCATCTTTCGTAAGAACAGATTTAGTCATTTCATAAGGAAGAAGACACGTCCATCTACAGAGTTTTACGAAATCTCAATCACATTGTATCCAAACACTGCAAAGCCTGCCTTTCTGTTTGCCTCTTCATTCAGTGTATAATAATATTAAAAATTTGACAGCACTGAACTATTCAATTATTGCATAGATGCAATAATAATTAGTTGTTCAAACCTGTGAGGAAACTGTGCCATGTAGTTCCATATGCTTTACTGCTAAACTGTAGCATTTAATATTTGACATTCACTTTGTCTTCACCTTATTTCCAGGATTTAAAAAAATTAAACATCAACAGTGTAATTTACATTCCTGTAGAGATGCGTGATGAACAGTAACCCATTTTCTGTGACACTGTTCAACCCCGTATTTCATCTGTGTTGAGATGAAAAATATGACTGATGTTCAGAAAGCTCCATTAAAGCTTCAATTGTTCCATTAGAGCATTGTCACTCAAGTAACTAAGAGCCTAATGGTCAGTAAAGCTAAAAAAGTTCTAGTAGAGATGGTAGACCCTGCTAGATAGACTGTCGTTTCAGCAGAGCAGAATAGAAACCACTCACACACAGTAAAAGAAACATGGCAGCTCACTTGAACTTTGTCATAAAACATTTAAAGGAATGCAATTTACTCTATAAAACAGCCTTTAGGTGCACCACTAAAAATGTATATGCACACAAAAGCTAATTTGTACACATTTGCAGACAGTGTTCTCTTTGTAATTCCGATAATATGTGGGGGTGGATTGGCCTTAAATCACACTCTCCACGCACTCTTATTCAACTATTAATGTTCATTGCCAAGCACCTGAACTGATGCATAAAGATGTGCTGATGAGTAGGCTTTTATTTTAAATGATTGCATCAGCCTGGAGACATGCGCCATGCCTCAGCGCTTCCAGTGGGGGACAAGGGTACACCTGCACTGTCATCACTGCTGAAAGCCAAACGAATGCACCAGTGTACTCCAACTGTTCAGGACTAAACTGGTGTCTTAACATACAGGGCTTTAGCTTTGGGTCTTATACAAGCCGAGGACATCTATTAACCATACACGTAACTTTGGTCATGGTGCAAAGCGTTTTATTTTTGATAACCCACAACCAGAGATGGGCAGTAATTAGCGCTTTACTGTAATCCGATTCAAGTAACGAGTAAAGTAAGGGATTACTATTGCAAAACAGTCATTAGATTACTGTTGCTTTCCTGTAAGCATGCTGCATTACTGTGTTACTAAACCATTATTTTGTTTGTGAGAGTGTCTCGTGACAATGACGTACGAGTGTGCAATGTCCATGGCAGCAACATATGCAGAAGAGAGTACAACCATGCAGCAATTAAAGCTGGGAAGTACTGTCATTACTTTGAATTTAATTCTGTAAAAAGTGGCAAAAATATTAGTGTCCGCTGTACACTGTGCATGGGAACAAAACTTCTTTCTACAGCAAAAAATTTAACTTTGAATCTGAGCAAGCACCTAGCACGCTGCCACGGGAATGTGAAATTCACAGAGAAACCCTCGGATCCCCCCACTGACATGACCCCCGCGGCACCGACACCGCCGAACTCCTGCTAAACAGGTGACAATAGATTTAAGAGACAGAACTTAGTGCCGCTAAGTCTTAGATTTTATTTATTTTTTCCTGTGTTTTACTTGCATCTATTTGAAAGAGTGAGTGTAAACACACACAAAAAATAACTTTTATATGCTCGAATATGTAGAAAATAGGTTTAAACAAATTTCTTCAAATCAAAGAATGTTGCATATAATTACATTTTTGCTTGATGCGATGTGCATAAAGTTAAAAGATTAAAACTAATAAAACAAGTTTTAAAAAGAATGAATAGAATTGGGCTTAAAGGTGATTTGCTTTATAACGTATTCAGGTTGTATATCATGTTTTTAAAAAGTAACTATGTAATAAAGTGACTATAGTTTTCAAAATTAGTTATCAGTAAAGTAACAGGATTACTTTCTTGGAGAAGTATTTAGTCAGTATTTAGTAACTAATTGCTATTTTCAAGTAACTTGACCAACTTGATCACCTGTAGAGATATACACGCCCTCTCTCAAAACGCTCTCTCTTTTCCTTTCTTCCCTTCTTTTGCTTTTCTTTTGACTGCACTCATGTCATCCCATCAACAGACACCTGGTGATGCTCTCTCTATTTAAACAGATAAACACTTAAAAATGTATTGTCCCTTTAAAGTGCCAGTGCAAACTTTGCACCCGCTCTTTCAGCACTCTCTCTCACTCTCCATTGTGCAGTGTAAAGTTCAGAGTACAAACAGTCAAAACAAGGAATTTCTTGATGCATTCAAGTGCACCTTTTAAACGCAAGAGGTCTGTATTCCACAGTAAGGTTAAGGCCTAAGAATAAAGCCTAAGGTTAAAGCCTAAAATCAAGCACTTAAAGGTTTGCACAGGAGACTAATAAGATCTTTATTTTTAGTATTTTATTTTGTCTTGGTATTTTAAACTCATACATGGAAGCATAAGAGCCATCTGTCTTTTCTGAACATTTAACACAGTAAAGCCAGGGACTGCTTTGTCTGTTTAAATTTCTTAAAATTCAATTATAAAAAGGTTTTAATGGAATTGACAGAACAAAAGTGTTAAAAATGGGTGCTGCAAATCCTAAAAACTATTGAAATGTATAGCACCATGCACAGGTAAGACAGATTTATGTAATGGGAATGTTGTAAGGTTTAATAACATCAGATTTTCAATTCAACTCACTTTGAGATCTTTGGATTCTCATTTTTTATTTTATTTTTTTTAGCGACGCATGTTCCATTGCAACACATCCATGCAATATCTAAAGCGTCCCAGAGTAATTTACATCATATGCAGGAGATTTTATTTGAATGTAGTATTTGCTCATCTCTCTTAGCCTTGCCTTTCATCCCGTTAGGGTTAACACACTCATTTCCCTTTTGTTTGCTGTAGAGTTGTAGTGCGACAGAGCACATGTTGAACCAGGAAGTCTCCTTCACTTTCACTACCTGAGGCTAAAAAAACATATTTTTAAAATCAGGTTTCTGTGTGAGTCAGTCAATGAGTCAGACTGACTTGACTTTTACCAAGCCGATACACAAACACACAGAAACCAGAAAGTCTTATCCTTTAAATCCATCATCAAGAGATCATATCTTTAATCTGCACAGGATTACACAAGCAAGCCCTGGCAAGAACCCCTTGAAAAAACATTTGGAAGCAGTGGATT
Organism: Pundamilia nyererei; assembly: GCF_000239375.1. Lineage (NCBI taxonomy): Eukaryota > Metazoa > Chordata > Actinopteri > Cichliformes > Cichlidae > Pundamilia > Pundamilia nyererei. The sequence continues at coordinate 3,839,576 of NW_005187444.1, read as the reverse complement.
ATGATGGCAAAACCCCATTTCAGGCACATTACGTAGAAGTTCAGGTATTAATTTCCCAACACTTTATAATACCACCTGCCACTAAGGGCATAATTCCCCTGTAATTACATTAAATTTCAATGCATTGTACTTGACGTTATACAATGTAATTATATTTACCTACAAATACTTCAAAGTGGTTAAACAAGATTAAAGGGGTAACAAGTCATGTTTTTACAGGAAACACACAAATATACTGTACTGTGGACGAATGTGATAATAATTTCAAGCAGTGCATGAGTAATTTAGTATTTAATTATTGCATCACTTCAGGTTTTTTTCTGTAAGTAATGTTAATTACTGTTTAAGTCATTCCAAGTAATGTCATGTTTTTAGAAGAAATAAGACATAAAATATACTTTAATAATGACATTGTATTAAGCAATAATAAGATATTAGTAAGTGCGTAATTTCTCATGTATAAAGCATTACTCGTCCTTAGTATGTAATTTATGAATACAGATATAAAAATGTATTCTTGATTAAGAAGCACACACATAACATGTTCATTTTATCATTTAGAAAGCCGAAGTAAGTAAACTATTTAGATGTACATTTAGCTACTACAAGTAATAAACACATGAACTAGCTTTTTAGCATCACTCTGAGACAGAACTTTTTTTTAGCAATATTGCACAAACAGACAGGGAGGCACAAAGGCAGTCCTACATATTTATTTAACATTCACACTTGTAACAAGGTGGCCTTTTGGACTCGGTTTATAATGAGGAAGACTAGGACACAGTATGGAAGCAACAGGCGGTGTATTTGCCGATATAGGCCTTGACAATCACTCGCATGTCAAGTCTTCCCACAGCACAATCACTCTCCTGTCTAATTACAACTGGCAGTCTTAAATACTCTCAGCTGTTAAGGACTGACTGGCACTGGCACATGTTCAAGAAGGAAAAGTTGTGAGAGAACTCAAACATTACTAAGAAGCAGGCAGCGATTTAAGGCTATTCAGGCACAAAAAACACAAACACTAACAGATAGCCAAGAGGGCCTCAATACCACCTTGGCAGAAATAAACCATCTGGCAAAGAACTGGTGTTAAACAGAAAAGCTATGAGAAAGACAACCCAAGCAGTAAAATTCTGCTCATCAGTGTATCTAAGGAGCACCTGTCCACTAATCCACCTGAGAACTAGATTCTTAAGAAGAGAGGAAGTCAGCGATTAATCTAATTTATATATAGGGTATATAACTTAGCACTTGCACAAATTCTAATCATTGCCGTCATGTATTTCTGCTGTGCTATGTCTTACAATTTGGTTAATATACTGTCCACACTGGTGTGGCAGTAAGCACAACTTTAACAATTTAAGACAATTGAAAAAAAAAATATTAACAGTATTCAAGTATTAACCTTTATTACCATACAGCAATATTGTGATACATACATTTAGTTTACAGAATTATGTTGGACCGAAGCTATGACTCCTGACATGCTACAGTGACATGCTGCAGTGCAGTGGAGACACTGTATAAAAATTTCACATTACACCAGAGGCCTGATGTAATGCGAACTGATCCTTTTTGAAGCAGTTAATCATTAGATGAATGGAGGTACATGTTGAAACACAATACCGAGTTCTTTTACTACAGCCATGAAAATCTCAGCTGACTAGCTTTCTTGTTGCCAAATGGTCTAGAACAAACTCATTGAGCAATGGCGGCTTTCACTACAATGCCCACTTTCTTTGAAATAAATGCCCCTTTGCTGTATGTTGATTCGCTGCTGTCTGCAATGCACCCTGCAATGCACCCTGCAGGCTTTGCCCCTTCTGGCCAGCTGTTCAGCTGGATGAGCTCAGGCTTTCAAATTATCCCACGCCTCTTCTACCAGCGTTTGTCCAACATTCTCTGAACTGTGCAATCCACTTCCCCTGAATAAGTATATTGTGATTACGAGTCAATCAGTTGCCTGTTTCATTGTATGCAGATAGCGAACAAGAAGTGAAGGACCCACAAATGCAGACAAAGGCAGACTGGATGTTTTTTTTTTTTTAAAGTAAGCCAATTTAATTTGATATTGGAAATGTCCAAATACCAAAACATAGTCTGTCATGATCCTGGGTCATGTTGACCCAGCATTCTTAGTTTCCGTGTGTTTTTGTATTTTGTTCTTAATTTATGCCATGGTTACTAGGTTGTTCTGTTAAGATGTTGCTTATTTATATTATTATTTGCCCTCATGACTTTACCTCTGTGTGCCCCCTCTGTGTATCTGTGAGTCCTCGTTTCCCCTCCTCGTTTTATTCCATGTTTTCCCCAGCCCGTTATGTCTGTGCTCTCCCCATGCTCTCTCTCTCCTCTGGTCTGCCTCTGTGTGCGTCCTGTTTTACTTTGATAGTCTCCCGTCAGTGTGCATCAGTGTTGTGTTTGTTCCTGCCGTGTCTCGTTATGGTTATCAGTTTCAGCTGTGTTCACCATGTTCCCCGTGTGCTCCCACTTCCCTCGTTAACCCTCTGTGTATTTATGTCCACGTCTCTCTCAGCTCAGTGTCGCGTCGTCAATGTCTCTTCACTGAACCGGTGTGCCTAACTCTGTGTTCCCTCGGTTCTCAGTTTAGCATTCCCAGTTTAGTTTTGTTTCTTTGTGAAGCCTGCAATAAAGGAGAGATTTTGAGTTCAGCTTTTGTCTCCGTGAGTTTTGCATTTGGGTCCTCATCTGCCTGCACATAGCTAGTTCATGACAGTAGTCCAGAGACAGAGGCAAAGGAAAGTCTAACAGAGAACTAAAACCTACAACTATTGGCACATACAACTACAAAATCAGAAGGGACATGTAAACAGATGCTCTGACAAAGATTGCACTAAAAATACAAACAAGTGTGTGTATATATATATCGATATATAGATGTGTAAATAAGCTTAGAAAACTGCTGCTCAAGAAGTGGTGGTTCAGTACTTTTGCACAGTATGGTACAGGCAGCGGCTACATTTTACTGTGTCTCTACTGTAGTGCACTAAATTTTCATTCGTTACACTTCGCATGCAATCTGAACACAAAGCCAATCGCTGCAGCTTATCAGTTTTATCTGTTGTTGTTTTGGTTGTTTGTTTTTTTGAAAGGTAACATGTTGTTTTTCCAAAGGGGAATTCCCACTGTGCTAAGAAAAGACACAACAACACGAGGGTAAGAAATTCCAGAGAAAATAGCTGATAGAAAGAATGTAATTTATTGTTGTTTGATACCGACCTTATTAAAAACAGTAGTACTTTGAACCACCACTCATTTCTTTATGAGTTGTTCTTTAGTACTTTTGCACAGTATGGTATGGGCAGTGGCTACATTTTACTGTGTTGAGTTGCTAATGTAGAACAGTATATTTTCACTCTTTACATTTTGCATGCAATCTGAACATAAAGAACATTGTCTTTGACACTGAAGACCAATTACCTGAGGCATCAGGGGACTGAGGCAACAGCTGAGTGCCTCCCATTGTTCGTTTGAGCTGTGTCTGCCATAGTATGAAAATCGCTTGAGTATTAATTAACTTCAGTTCAGAAGAAGCAAACAACTGAAAAAAATCCTGTCACCTAAAGTATGTAAATAAGTGTTATCTAAGTACCAGTCCATTTACCATTAAGAGAAAAATGTCAGCCTCCCTTAAAAAGAAGCATGCAATTTAACTAAGCCCAGTCGATAGAAATTATATAATAGTATGTTGCCACATACACATGTGTGTTTCTGTGTGTATGCACAGTGAACATATTTTGACATGTGCATGCTTGTGTCCATTTTTATAGTTGATCATATATTTCTTATGATATTTCATTATTACTTATAATATTTTTAGTACTCGGTTTCTAAAGCAAAAACTACGACAACTTTTGTTTGAAACGCAACAATGTGAAAAATTATAATTACTACTGTTGTTATTATTATTGATATAAAATACAACTTAGCGTAAGCTCACATTAAAAACCCTCTAAACCCTGCATGTCCTCCCTCTTAATATTTTCTTTCATATTTTCATTTTCATATTTTCAGACTTTCATAAAGCATATACAACACTAGTGTTAAACAACATTACTTGACCACTTACTGCCATATAAAGAGAGTCCTTCCTCTGGGTCTAGGGGCTATTGTTGATGGTTGTCATGCTCTGAGTTGGTTTTCTCAAATTAAGTCTGGCAACAACTCAGAGCTGTCAGACCACAGTCTAGAAAATATACTGATGCTATAAAAGTTGGGAAGTCTCCAACTATTTTAAGTATTAGTGCCCCCATGGGTTCTTCTGGAGGCCATTTCTCATCTTTCTCTGTCTGTGTTTTGTTTTTTTGGGGGGGATTTTTTTGTTTTTTGGCCACGAGTGTCTTTATGAACTCCTTACTATGTAACTACTTTACATATATATACTGTACTAGTCAAACCTGTCAACAAAGCAAAGGGTGGCTACTTTCAGGAATCTAAAATATAAGACATATTTAGAGTTATTTATCATTTTTTTCTTTGCTACATAATTCCACATATCTTACTTCATACATTTGATGTCTTCCGTTTGTATCTACAATGTAGAAAATAGTAAGAATAAAGAAAAAATATTAAATGAGAAGGTCCAAACTTTTATTTTTATTCTATTTATTTCAATCTCTTGTTTGTGTGTCAGGTCTCACATAGCTTTCAATATAATCATCAGAATCAGATTCAGAATACTTTATTAATCCCTAAGGAAATGATGTGGTTACAGTTGCTCCAAGACAATAAGAATAATAATAACAGACTGAACTAAGTTAAATAATACAATATATTACAAAGTTAAAAACAGGATTTATGAGGTTTAATGGAGTTTGAAGTTAGCAGTAAATTAGCTCACGAGTTTCCAAGTGCAGATGATATACGATGTAATGACTGGGGGATTTTTGAAAAATTAAAACGTACAGCTCTGCTGTCACCTCTGATATAAATGAAGACAGAAAACTAAACAACAGTGACGTTTGTAGGGTTGCTGAAGTTGGGCTAGCTGGTATATAATGATGTCCTACATGGTGGCTGGCTACACAGAATAGTTTGGACCCAGAAGCAGGGTTCATACATCATCACCTTACAACTGGATTGCAGTGTGTATTGTGCATCAGATGGAGGAGCTGTGCAGGGAGGAGCCACTGGGATCCTGTGTGTGATCCTGTGTCGTTCAGTGGTGTATTTGGGTAATCTCTGTCTCTCACTGAATGTTCTCCTGTGACCGGCCACCACGTCATGTGGCAAATATTGTCCAGCATCGTCCTTATCTTGGACAACATCCGCCTCTTAAGGGAGTTCAGCTCCATCCCCACAACATCATTGGCTTTGGGGATCAGTTTATTGAGTCTCTTGCCATCCGCGATCCTCAACCCGCTCCCCCAGCATGCGACTGGCTACAATGAACTGATAGAAAATCCTGAACATTTTCCGACAGTTGAAGGACTTCAGCCACCTCAGAAAATTGAGACAACTCTGGCCCTTCCTGTAGAGTGCAGTGGTGTTTTTAACCCAGTCCAGTTTATTTTCTATGTGTACTCCAAGGTATTTATACTCCTCCACAATGTCTACATCAACATTTTGGAGGACTATAAATACCTTGGAGTACACATAGAGTATGCACCACAGTCATTCACTTTCCAATACCTCCAGTTTTTTTTTTTTAATTGTCTTGTTTTCCATGTTGGATGTCATGTTCTGTGTTGTTTCTCTTCCACTGCTGCAAATAAATAAAAAAAGATCCACGTGCATAACCCACTTATCCTAAGGGAGACACAAGCTTTCCAATCTGAACTAAACCACAAACACAATTGTGTGAACAAATACACACATACAGTCAGACACAGAACTGTTTGCCAGATCGAGACATATTAGATTGTTACATTGCAAAGCCTTGGTTTACATTAGCCCTGTGCTGCCATAAGACAATACAACCTAAAGTTCACCTCCAGAGGGTGAATTTTTTGACCTGCAATTCTGAGAAAACAGATTTTATAGGAGGATAATATTTCTGTAATTGCATTCTATCGACTTTAATGTCCTGCCGTATGACTCACTGATCTTACTTGTACCTTTTACCTTGTTTTATTGTGTTTGGAGAGTCTTTCGAAACTCTCTGTTGTGGATAATAAAAATGTTAGCACTGCTTATTTTTTGTCTCATAAAGCAATGCAGTGTGGGTGGCACTTATTGGAATTGCATGATCTGAGCTAAAATACTTCCAATACTTACTTTAAAAAAAAGATGTTATGTTGAAGCAATACAAAAACAAAAGCAAGTATGATTATGTCACTGAAGCTTAACTTTAACAACCATCATCTCACTTCATATAGTCTACCTCTGGTACTGTTTATACGGTAATAATGTTTATTCTATATTGTTTATAGTGATTATTGAACGCTAACTTTCTCTTATCAGAAATGTAAAACATTGATTTCAGTGTTCTCGCAAATGTAGCTGTTTCCTTCCTCTTTGCATACAATCTTCCATCTTAAAAAGCCAGCAATAAATTAGCTGCTGAAAAAAATAGGGAAATGTCCAGGACGTCAAATCACTTTGTAGTTTGATTTTGTTTTTTCCATCCATTTTCCATTTTTTAATCATTTTTCTCCATATTTTCTTTGCACTGCCTGGCAAAGTGGAAGAAATAATAAACTGTTCAGACTGAGAAATGTTCTGAACTGTGTCTGGTCTCTCTAACTGTTGACTCCAGCTCTTTGCTGGCTTCATTTTAGGCATCTTGGTTTGTCCAAATGTTCCTAATGCAGTGTTGGGGAGTAACGGAATACATGTACCGCCGTTACGTATTTAAAATACAAAATATGAGTAACTGTATTCCGTTACAGTTACCGTTTAAAAAGGTGGTATTCAGAATACAGTTACTTTGTTGAAATAAATGGATTACATGGCAGTACTTTCCTGTTTCATATTGTCGCGGGTCAGGACTGTTTCGGTTTTGTTTGACAGCTACCCAGGTGGCAGCATTGCGGTTGCCATGGTTACAGGGTGACGCTCTCGCTCTGCGTGTTTCCTGGGTGAGAGAGCGCCTTTTTGTTGTTGTGCTAAGCTAATCCGGTTGTTCAGTCTGACGTCACTAGCCATGTCTGGACCTAAACTCCGCTGCAGGTCCATATATCAAACGATCACTATGGCATTACTGAGAGTTGAAAAACTGTCTAAAGTCTTTCATCTTTAATAAAATGATCAGCGTTCTGCTCTACCAGGTGTAACAATTGAGTTTAGCATCCAGGCATCCATGAAAACGGAATTTATGACATTTAACGGAGTTAGAAGTTAGAAGCTAGCAAGCTAACTCCTTGCTATCTAAATACAATATAGCATGTCCTGACTGCGGGGTTTTGGAAACAAATTAAAACTTACAGCTCTGTTATCACTTCCTGTCACGGGGTGCCGAAGCAGGCCGTGTGGATTAATAACGGACCCAAGATGCAGACTGCTTAAGTGGAGGGTGATCTTTATTAACAACAGGTGACGTACAACAAAAAAGGGTGGCGAGAAACAGAACGGTAAATACTCTAAACTGGGAAAACTAAAACTAAACACAAAGCCAGAACACGAACGAGGGTACCTTGCAGGGAGAATGACCAGGAAGCCGGAGGAATAAACACAGAATGACGGAGGGGAATAACGCAGACGAACCAGCAACTAACAGAGGCAGACACGAGGTTAAAATACACAGAAGGATAACGAGGGGATGAAACACAAAAGGAGGGCACAGCTGGGAGTAATCCGACCTGACAAGACAGGGGAAAAGTAAACTGAACACACTGAGAACAGACACGGACCTTCAAAGTAAAACAGGAAACACATACACGTAATGACATAACACACCTAACACAGACTGGGGGACACAGAACATAGGAACATGAACCATGAAACAGAAGAGTACAAACACCCAAGGTAACCAAAACCACAGAATAATAAAAAACTAAACAAAAACACGGAGTCATAGACTCCGGACCATGACACTTCCAGCATAAATGAAGACAGAAAACTAAAAAGCAGTGACGTTTGAAGGGTTACTGAAGTTGGGCTAGCTGGTATATAATGATGTTCTACGTGACCGCTAGCGACACAGCTATGTTAGCATAATATAAACAAGCTAACTTTTTTTTCCACTCGATAAAAGTTAACGTGAGTGTTGTCGGTGGTCAGGAACAAATGTAATCGCATGGCAGGATGCTGTAAAAGGACCAAACTTCAGCCAGGAGAACAACTGAGATAATCCATCCATACGAGGTTAGTCATTCATATACTGCTGCATGGGCTGGGCTGTAGTTACATCCTAAGGTTTTAAAAACTGAGCTTAAATAAATGATTAGCGGTAATAAAAGCCGAGGAAGGTCAACAGTGATCACTGACTGTTTTAGGAGCTTTTTGAGATCAAATAGAAGAAAATACAAAACATTAAACATGTTAACAACACAAAAGCCATATTAAACGCAGACTACTTTAGACCCGAAAGTAGGATTCGTCACGTCATCACTGAACAACCGGATAGGCAGAATGTAGCATCATGTTCAGTGTAGTCCGTGCTGCAGGGAGAATGGACTGCCATACACGTTATGGGTCTGTGAGCGCGAGGAGGGAGAAAAAGGAGAGTCGAAAAGCAGTGTTGCCAACTTAGCGAGTTTGTCGCTATATTTAGCGAGTTTTCAGCAGCGGATGCTGTAACGCAGTCAGTTCTTCTTTTACTCTTTTACTCTTATGCTGTTTTGTGGATCACAAGGTTTGAAACTACTTATAAACACACACACACACAAAGTAACTCCACCAGAGTGCCTATTTCGGGTCACTTTTGCCGGTCCAAGCCCGGGTAAAGGAGCAGGGTTGGAATTGTGACATTAAAAAAAACAATAATTGCTAAAAGAAATTTAATTTGTAGTTCTAAATAAACTCTAAATGCATTTAGGACGTTTTTTACTCACTTTATGTCTCTTCCACGATGTTATTTCTCTCTCCAACAACATAGGTTACAATTAGATTAGCATGACCAATTATGCAAATTAGGCGATGACGTCATTTAGCGACTTCTAGGGACTTTTAGGACAACCAATAGCGATTTTCCTTACTGAGGAGTTGGCAATACTGTCGAAAAATAGGAGCTGTCATCGAGCAGAAACGGGAGCTGGAAGCATGTAAATATAATAATAACCACTGCAGCCAAGAAGAGTGTCTGACAAGCCCAGCTGTAAGTAAGCTATTAAAACTCGACTGTACACTGTGTTTTCCTCCGAAACATAAGTTCCGTTGGAGCAGCCTTTCAACGCCTCTCTCGGTCTCTCGCAAGCAGAGTTGACCCACACAACAAAGTAAAGCTATTTTTTGGCTACGAGCCCGACACGGAACCCACGGTATTAGTCAGAGGTCCCTTTACTACGGTTCGGAGCCGCGGACCTTCAGTAATAGTAATAAATCACACAGCAATAGTACATTCACGTAGTTGTAAAATGCATGATAATATGTTAAGTAATCCAAAGTATTCAGAATACGTTACTCTCATTGAGTAATGTAATGGAATACGTTACAGAATACATTTTAGGGCATGTATTCTGTAATCTGTAGTGGAATACATTTTAAAAGTAACCTTCCCAACACTGTCCTAATGTAATATTTACGTAATGGTTTTCATATTGTTGTGGTTTGTTTTAGCACTAGTTGTTGTAATTGTAGCCAGTATAAAAGGTGGACGTGGCTTCTGTGAATGAAAACTGAAGCCACTGCAGAAGTAGTTTAAAGCAGGAGGACGACTAGTTCCAAAATATATATGCAGAGAGGTCGCTTTGCAGGGGAGCAAAACCAAAACAACCCTTTACTCCTCTGCTCCAGCTATAATCCACAGATCCAGTTTCATCATGTCCAGTTTCAAAACACTGAGATGGCGGCAGGAACAATGCTCAGCTTGAGACTTCATAACTGAAGAGTCACGTTACTCTGTGGTCATAATGTAAACAGTGTTACATGCAATGCCGAGATACAAGCTGAGATACAAACAAAAATCTATGACAATGACCACATGTTAAGTTTGGCTAAGTTCCTACAGTGGAAATGTAGTTAGTTGTCAGCACTGGAGGCCTGAGAGGTACAGATGATTGGTCAAAATTAATACTGAGTCTCTGGTTAAAGAAAAAACAGGAAAGGAAAATCTTCTGAGAAACTCGGCTCGTTTTAATACAATTCAGATGTTTCATCCTCCCATTAGTCACTGGAAGATCAAACAAGAGTCACTCATAGCAGATTTTGGTTGTGATGAACGTCAAGCATGTGCTCCAATTTTAAATAATGTTGTTTGTGTGGTGTGTTTTCAGCAAAACAGTGTGGGATTTAGAGTGATCTCTGTTGTGCATCTTCTAAGTCTTATCTGGGATTAAGAATAAAAAATCTCCATCAGATTACTTGCCACCTGGGCTCTCTTTATTTTTTGCAGTCTCAAGATTGCATCTGCTTTTGCAGAGAACTGAATAGGAATTTCAGATATGCAAACCTACCATCCCAAGGGCTGAGGTTTTACAAAAGTCTAATATGTTGTTCCAAACAGGAAGCAAATTAAATCAAATCTTCTGATTTAAATAATGGGTTGATTCATAAAGCTGTCATACTTGTGATCACAAAATCACGAGAATGCCATTTGCTCACAGCTCAAAAATAAGCAAAAGGCATTTACATCAAAACATCATTGTGTACGTATACAACAGGCATTGTATGTTCATTTTAGATATATGGTTTCTTTGTCTTTCTCAGTTATCCATAATGAATTAAAGTCAAGGGAATTTAATGAAATTGGTACTGTTTCCTTTTTATATGTCTCAGCCTTTGCAAACTCAATGAAAAGTGGTTTGTGAATGATATGTGACCACAACAGCAAACTGAATTCTATAATAACTTTTTACCCCTCAGCCGTAAAAGGCTGATGAGCTATTGTCATCACCCTGACACATCATTAAAGATCAGCTTGGACATGACATGACTGACAAGGGCATTTTATAACAACTGTCATAATTTTAAAAAACACTTGAAAATGAAATTACTACATGTCAAATTCTGTGAGCCTAATGATTGCCATCCTGATCTTTGTACTCCTGATGAATATTTTTCTGAATTCGCATGAGCAAATTAAAGACCAGAATGGATTCCATTCTTGTAAGTAGACAACTTATTATAGAGCTTATTAAATACAATAACAATGCACTTTAGTTTGACTTTGACTTTGTGTGATGCTCCGGCCTTGTTATTGGCATCCTGCCTGTTTGTTGGGGGGTTTTCCATGCAAATTCAGTCATCACCAGCTCAATTATTCAGCGGTCGAAAGGAAAACACTGGCAGCTATTTGTGCATTGACGTTTTTCTGAAGTGTATGTTGGATCATCACTGCCAGTAACTGCGTACATAGATCATAACCTGTTAACATTTTTATTTAGCATGCACAACAGCAATCAGAGGCTTATGCATTGGTTGTTGTCCTTCAGCCTCATACACTGGAAGTGCCTTGTTGGCACCTAACGTTTCTGTCTTTCAGCTTTGGTTTTTGGTTCTGTTTGAGTTCTTTCTAATTTCAGTCACATGTTGTTTATAGGATAGCACCTAGTTTTCCTTTGTTCTCTTTGTTCTCAGTTTACACTCAATAAGTGAACCTAGTAAAACTGTCTCTGTATGACTCTGCCTTCTTTGTTATGCCCTGAATGAGCCAGGTATAACATTTGTGATGGTGGCTACTTGCCTAACAACACTGTGAAGTTGATTTACTCTTTTGTACACACTCCGTTAACCATTGCTGTAGCTGTTTTTCAAAATAATGACCCAATTTAAAATTTGAGGATACTGTAATAAATTATAACAGAAGGTAATGATTTTCAAATGACGGTGCTTAAAAGCTCTGAGCACAGAAACAATACTAGTGGGGTTTTTATTTGCATTTATGACTGCAGCAATAAGCAATGTGTACTGACAATGGGCTTTGGAAATGTTCCTGAGCCTGAGTTGCCGTGTCTTTCAAGCATTCCAGCCCGAGGACACAAAGATCACAGCCAGATCCCACATTTGTGCAGTTTTACTAGAATTATTTCTCCATGCAGCCTCTCACCAAATCATAACCTCCTGCATTAGTACTGTATGTGTTATGGTCTCAGGATGTTGTGTTGTTGTGCTTTGACTCTCTGTTAAGTTTGTACGTTTATTCATGTTAAGTGCTCAAAGTGTTGGATGAGTTTTCAATTCCTACCTTTTTTTTGTCCCTCTCCTTTTTACAGAAACTTTCAAAGACTCACATTAAAGTCACCATATGACCTTAATCTACTTCTTCTTTAGCCACTCATTTGTTGCCTTGCCAGTATGTTTTGAGTCATTGTCATGCTGGAAGACCCATCCCAGACTGATCTTCACTGTAAGGAAGGAGGTTGTCACCCAAGGTTTTACAGTACATGGCACCATTTGTTAGACTCTCAATTCACTGAAGTTGTCCCGCACTTAGAAAAATCCAAACCTCAAAGCATAATGTTTCCACCTCTGTGCTTGACTGTTGAGATGGTGTTCTTAGGGTCATACTCAGTATGTCACTTCCTGCAAACACAATGGGTCAAGTTGATGCCAATGAGCTCACTTTGTGTTTGGGTTTTTTTGACCACAACACTTTCTCCAATGCCTTCTCCAAATCATTTAAATGTTCACTGACAAACTTAAGATAGGCCTGTACATGCATGTGACTTCTTGAGCAGGAAGACTAAGTGGGCACTGCAAGATTTCAATCATTTACAACACAGTCACTGTGGTCCCTGCTGCCTTCAAAATGTTAACAAATGTAGATATGAGCTGGTCCACCACCTTTCTCATAATCATCCTCATTTCAAGGGGAAGACCAAAGAGGAGAGTGATTGATGGTCATTTTATATTTCATCAATTTTTGAGTGATGCCACCAATCATTATCACCTTGTGACTAAGTTTTTTGCTGATGGTCTTGTAGCCTGTTTCAGCCTTGTGCAGGTATACACTCTTGTCCCGAATGTGCTTTGAGAACTCTTTGGTCTTGCTGGTGGAGTGTTTGGAATTGACTGACTGATTCCATGGACAACTTTGTTTTCTACATATAAAATGGTTGTCTGAAAGGGCGCGGGTTGGATAAGTTTCTCTCTTCTCCATGTTAATCATGGTGACAGGGGTGAGAGCATGTGCAGCTGTAATTAAATGATTGTAATCTGTGGGCTACGTGGGCACACAACCAATCTGTGGGAGGCAGAATTCTGGCTGGGTTGCAGAGGATCAAATACTTCTGTAATGTGTTTTATGTCACGTGTTTTTTCTGGATTTTTGGTTGATATTCTGTCTCTCTGTGTTAAAATTAAATTACCATAAATAATGTTCACTTCATTGAGCAAAGTTACAAATTCATCAATCAATCAATTCCCCACTGTGAGTGACTATTTTTGCCAACGCTCCTGTTTAGCGTCTGTGCAATCTTGGGTATCAGTTCAGATTGCCTTACTCTTCTAGTGTTAGTATAGAATTATTTGGTTTTTGGTTTTCTATTAAGATTCCTATTTTCTCTTGATTCCTCTTTTTTATCCGTAAAGTTTTTTGTTTTGTCTCATTATAGTTTTAATTTTTGTTTGGCTTTGTCTTTTTTCCTAACAGCATCAGGAAGAATTTGAATGCCAGCTGTGAGCCAGGCTTTTTCACACAACATTGTTGGTTGACCTCAGTGGTTAAATGGAAGCAAATGTCTGTAGCTGGATTCCAAACTCTTGTAGTCAGCCCTCATCTGAACAGCCCTAGCAGCAGTGTGGTGGCCATGGTTTTCAAATTACATATTAAAATATGTATATAGGGCCCTCACTTTATGTTTGCAATCAGTTAATCAAATTGTTCTTTTGATGCAATTCATCAGCATATTACATAACAGTGCCCCCCCCCCCCCCCCCCCCCAAAGAAAAAACAAAAACAAAAACAAAATCCCTTTAGTAAGGTCTGCATTTTTTGGTTTGGTGTTGTAAACACCATAAATCTTGTTCTGCCGGGTATCTTCACTCAAAGTTATAGTTTATATGGGTTTCTGGGTGAGGTGAAAAGTTGTCTGCAAGTAAAAACCCAGCAGATGTTGTACAGTTTGGGATACAGTTTATTTCTGTCATTTCTGTCAGTCACTTGACTGACAAGTTAGTCGTCAGAATGATTGTTTTATAACAATGCCAAGTCCTAACCTGCTGTCTTCAGGGGCATTTGTTTTTAACACAAGGGACTATAAAACTTCCCAGCACACATGTTAAACAGGTGAACTAAGCAGAGTTACAATAGATGACTGATAGTCGCTCTCCCTCTTCTACAGCATCTGGTCTGTCAGCTTGCGGATTCACAGTGAAACAAACGTAGCAGCTCATTAGCAAATCCTTTTCCTATACTATCAACATAGCCAATGAAGGCAATAAAATATGTTTCTGAAATACATTTAAGGCAAATAAAAAGCTATCCAGTATCTGAATCTTCCTGAACATGTATCTACAGTATATATATCTGAATCATCATATCTTTAATCATCCATGTGTTCCATATCTTGATGTTGAATTTTATTAAATGTTCTCCGGTTCCAGTCCAAAAAAGACTTGGAACATTTTTATTCATGTGTAGTTGAATATTTGGATATCAAATCATCCAAATTCTGTGAATGTGTTCTCTGAACAGCTTTAATTCATGCTACAGATTCTGTGAGGTGTTGGAAAAAACACACTCCATATGTGCGTGTTTGCATCACACTATTACACCCTATTTGTCAGCTGCAGCATTCAAACTGCCAGTTTACTTATTAATCAGGTCTTCCATTTCAAAAGTGTTTTTTTTTATAGTAGCAGTTGTAGTAGTACATATCTGGTATCTGGTGAGGCCACTGATCTCACTGTCATGTTCACAAAACCAGTCTGGCAACTTTGTGGTAAGGTGCATTGTTGTGCTTGAATTGTAAACTGACCATAATGATATTCAGATGGTCAACAGCTTGTCTGATGATGGCCAGCAATAGTCTGATACAACGTGTTGTTTAAATCATGATTGACTGGGTGTGAAGTTGGCCTAGAAGACAAACTCCACACTTTATACCACCAGCAGCCTCAATTTTTAGTACTGTTATCAGGTTAGGTCCATTGTTCACAATGTTGATACTACAGAGTCCTCTCCCCACTCTCCTACCTCCCTCACTTCCCCCCCTTCCTGACACCATGACACCCCCCTCCTCCAATCCCT
>NW_005187444.1:3816465-3822594 GCF_000239375.1 Pundamilia nyererei | reverse complement strand
TATATATATATATATATATATAACATTCTGTAACTGTAACTTCTGTCGGTGCTGTGCTTTTGGAAACCGAATTTCCCAGAGGAACCCACCCGAGGGATTAATAAAGTTCTATCTTATCTTATCTTAAGTTCAAGCAGGAAGGAAGTTTCAATGGGCAACACTATATTCTCCCAGTTTGCAAATGTTCATCACTGATAAGAAGCGAGGCAGAAGAAGAACACCTATCATGTGTAGTGCCTATTGTGAAAGCCTGTGAGCTCGGGTCAGGTCTGGGTTCAGCAGTGTTGACTACCAGAATATACTGATTTGGATTTTTTTTTTCATTCCTAATGGCACAAGCATATTCCAAGATGATAATGCCAGGATTCATCAGGTTCAAATTGCAAACGAGTGGTTGTGAGAGCATGAAACATAATTTTCACACATAGATGAGCCACCACATAGTTTTTATTTAATCCCATTGAGAAACCTTGGGATGCACTGCAGATGACTTTACACAGTGACCTGACTCTCCCATCAAAAACACAGAAACAACAAGCAAAAGCAGTGCAATAACATAGAGAGCGGCATAGACTTGGCAACCATTGGCTGTAAGCCACTGCCATGACAAATTACTTTTTGTTCCACGAGAGTTACATCAGGAGTTTTTACTTTTTTTTAACCATGAGCTACTCCTATAATCTGACTTTTTTTATACACCACTTCATGATTCCCAGATTTATCAACGTGCCAGCATCCGACCTCACACTTAACTCCTGTCATGTGAAATGGCCTCAGTACTTAACTGACTCATGACTGTTAAATCATAAGTCAGTGGAAATGAACAAGCTTCTTAATTATTTCATTAAACTTCAACCCAATGAAATACTAGACAACATGCCCCCCCCCCCCCTTGAAAGGAAATGTAACTGATTGTGTACAGTTGTCAGCCTCTAACTAGCTCTGGTTCTACAATAACATAGAAAATATGATCTCACACATACAATAAGCTGAAATAATTGGTGAAGAATGTCAAAGGTTGTACACTTTGACTTTAAACCGTACTTGAGGTAGTTGACCTGCTTTTAGCCATATGGACAGCATTACTGCATTGTTTATGCATGAGGCCTTTTCAGACCAGACAACTGTTATCTCATGTTAGACGAATGTGTTTTATTTTATTATATTTTTCTTGTTTGTCTGTACAAATACGTGTGTGTGTGTATATCTACACATATATTCATATTCGTAAATGAAAATGCATGTAGACGAGTATATATTGGTTTTTTTTGTTTGTTTTATTATGTCTGAAATAAATAAAGATACAAATACAAATACAATATCACTGACAAAATCTTTCATATTTCTTACAACTGGGCAGTAAGTATTTACTGAAAAAGTCTTTATTTGAAATGTTTAAAAAGAGTTACATTTTAAAATAAGGTAGCAAAAAGTGTTCGGATTTATCCTTGAAATATAAATGCAACCATGAACAAGTTTGAAAGTATATGAAATATTTAAAATCACCTTGACCAGATAATTATTGATTGTAGTAAGGTGCATTGTTGCTTTTTAATGTTACTTACTTTTTAATGGTTTTTGTATAATTATGTGTGAGCAATTTCTTTACACTTTTAACCCTGTTTGGCCTCCACCAACTCCCTCAGGGAAATATCTGAATATATAGCAACTAAACTCTAGACTAAAGTTATAAGCTACTGGCTCAGCAGAACAGGTTTGTGAGACTTTTTTTGCTAAAGAGGTCTCCGTTTCTTTTGGAAACAAGAAATAAAAGGATAATGAGCTCAAACCGTTCTGTTTCAAACAGTGAGCTGAAGGCTCTCTTAAAGTGTGTGGAACTCCACAGTTAAGTGATATATTTTTTTCTTCACGATCTACCACTTTTACATTGTATTTATAGCAATTAAAATTATTCAAAGGATAATTAGTTGAAGTAAATTTGAAATAAACCTATTATGCTTCTCTTTATTTTCTTTATATACTGTTAATACTGGGTGTTCATATTTTTATACATTTAGCTCTGTGGGGCATCATATGGTTATATAAGCACATTCGCCTCCTTTACCTACTGTGTTTGGTTTGGAAGAGTCTACCACAAGAACCTATTAGGTTGTTGCTATTGTTTGTAAAGACTCAAATTGAGCAGCTGCACAAATGCCCAGAGTAATATTATTAATATTATAAAGTAGTGCATTTTTTTTAACCGTGGCTCATGCAAAGTGACTCAAATGGAGTCCATAAATAAAATTACAAAGTTGATAAGATAAGCATAATCAATTCCCTTGTAAAGATTTAGATTTTTCTCTTTATTATTAGCTTTCCCAGCATTACTTTTTCTATTTATATCACTAGAAGCTTTCTAGTGAGACAGCAATGAATTTAGGATATCAATCTATTAATCTATTCATTTGTAATTGTATGATTAAGTAAGTCAGGCGTTCTATTAGTATGGTAGTCATATTTTGAGCCTTTCAATATTTCTTCAATTTGTTAAGCTCTTCAAAATTTGACAGTGAAACAAATATATGACAGTGAAATGTAAAACTTTATCTAATTTTATTCCATCCTACATGAATCTTGAGTCTTCACTGAGGCGCTTAACTCTTACTGTGGTTAAAAGATTATATCTATGTGATAAACTGGGCACATGAACATCTGCATCCATGTAATTTAAGCCCATCTGTTCTGGAAAAACTGCAGAGATAGAAATCTAACATGAAAAATGTGTTGAACATCCTGCGTAATTTAAACCTCGGCACTATGTATCAGAGTCCACAACTGTTTCTCACAGAATTCAAGGAAGTCGTTTCTGGTTCAAGATATATTTAGCTGTGTGGCCAGTAGCCTGGTCTGATAAAAAAAAAAGTGCCCCAAAATAAATATAGGAATTTCAAGAATACAAGTTGGAGCAGAGTTTCTACACTCATGTATTGCCATTCGCTCAGAATGCATGACCAGGGGTCAAAGTACTTCATTCACTGCTGCCAGAAGCATCTGATGAAGTACTGCTTCATTCACACAAACACATCTGTACTTATTTAGCTACAAGAAAAATCTCCTTGCTTGCTTTACTACAACAGAACGTGAGAATGTAATGATTGGTCCATTATTTGTCCCATCAAAAGAAAAAAAAATTAAATCTCACTTTAACTTTATTTAGGTTGGTTAAACCATAATATCTTTTAAATAGCAAATGCTGAGTTGTTTTGTGAGGGGTTTTAAACAGCAGTGTAATCATTTGCTGGGCTTTTCCTGCTTTACATAGTTCAGAATAGAATATATCTGGATTTGAGCTCTGAGCAAAACAATTTATGTAATTACAGTTTTAGGTACATTGAGCCTTTCTCATCATTGATAAAGAACAGAATGTCTGCTTTTGCTCCACATACATAAGATCACACTTTGTCCCCATCACTGTCTCCGTCTGAAAGCCTTAACTGAGCTCCAAGCTGGACATTGACAGCTTTTTGCCCATGTTCTCAAAAACAGTTATTCTTGAGCTTAACAGTTTCACTTACTGGTTAAATAAAGAGTAAGAAAAGCAGAAATTGATGATACAAGTCATGTTTTCAGGTCAGCTCATGTCTTAAGAGGAGCCAAGCTCTCATTTGCTTCTGGCAAGTTCAAATTTTGACCTTCCCAGACACTAAACTTTTGTCCAAATTTAAAAACGCTATTGCATGAGTTAAAAACAAGACATCAAATAGCTGGGAGGAAAAAGCTATGTGAGAAAAGATGCAAAAAGAGAAGTAGGATTACTACTAAAAGTAAACTAGTGACAAATGAAATTTAAAATATAAATGCAATTAATCTAATTAATTAATTTTAAAAAAGTCACTCTAATTAAAAGCCAGGCTAAAAGTCAGTTATGCAAAAAAAATTTTAAGATATCTCAGATTACGAATAACTGGAAAGTAAAAACGTGGTCCTTTGATAAATGAATTCAGCCTGAAGAGGGAACGTGTAGAAGTTAACTTAATTTAACTTCTGATGTTAGCATTTAGTCAAACAGAGTAAATGACTACTGAGTGGAAATCTCCAGTATACTCCAGCCCACTCTCATTTTAACAACTGTTATCTTTAGTGGGCATAGTTACTATGATGATATCACTATGATGATGAATTAAAAATGGTCAGTATTGTAGGTCCCAGAAACACTGGTTAAAAAAAGCAGTTGGTTGAGAAGCAAAACTATATCCACTTGAGCATCTTGGTGTAAAAAAAATCAAGTGTTGTTGTATCTAACCTCATATATTTATACACAGGAAAAAGACCACTGTCTGTGTTTGTATTTATTGCTAATTGCCAGAGAAATATACAGCTCTGGGAGCAGGCAAATATTGTTTGCAAGGCAATAATCACTCTTGCAATGAGCTGGAAGAGCTAGAGGAATAACTTTCATTAAACTTTTATGATGCATTGAGCAAATATGACAAGCTGTAACACAAAAACAAAAGTATCAGACTGTTCTGTTAAAAAGGTTAACAGGTTTACAGATGGTTCTCTAAGTTCCAATGGTTGTCTGTCTCTATGTGTTAGCCCTGTGATGGATTGCCCACAATGATCCACAATGATCAAATTTTAGAATATTTCCTGCTCCATCAACTTCTATTTGCTTAAAACATCTATGTCTGCTGTTAATTTTTTCCCTAATCATTTCCAATGGTTAGAGAAAAATGCAATCTCTTCTCTGAGCCAGATGTTTCTTCCTGTTAAAAGAGTTTTTCCTTCCCACTGTTGCCAGTCATAGTGGTTTTCTTCTAATATTATAGTCTATACCCTACAATATAAACTGCCTTGAGGTAATTGTGGTTCTGAACTGTCATTACATGAAGAAAGTCCTAAAAGCCCCCACTCGTCCACATTCAGTGACTCAAAATGATTTAAAAAGAAACAAAAACCAAAAAATCTTTAGTTTAAGAAAGTTTGTTGGAAATTTCTTAAATTATAGGTAAAAGTTATAGGACACTTTGTCAACAGTTAGAGTAGTTCTGTTTTAATTCACATTGTACAACTGGATTTGGATAGTTTATACAATTCTATCAAATTTACAAAGAGCCTGATTTCTGATTTATTATTTCAAGTTTGGAACTTCAAAGATATTATCTACCCTATGCTTTGATGTTTCCCCATAATAATTTTTCATTCTGCACTATTCTAGGACACATGGGCTCTGTTCTCTGACTTGATTTTTCACCATCATACAGTTTGATCCTCTGAGTAAACAGCGGTCACATGGATTCCCACTAGACATGTTTTACTGAAACATGTAAAGTTGAACATTTTAGGGTGTAATACAAAAAATCTAAACAAATACCTGCTTTTATAGCCATTCATGATGTCAGTGAAGTTGTGAGACAGGTAGAAATTTGATTAAAATTAACTGGTATATTTGTTACAGAGGAATAACCTTTGAACACATTTCATTTCATTCATTCATTTATTTATTCATTTCAGGCACAACAAAATATATATATTGAACATAAAGTGCACAAAACAAAAAACAAAAATTACCTGAAAAGGAGTGGGACGAAGAAAACTTCCCACCCCTATACTCACTCATCAACAAAAAAACAATAAGCTTCCCACAGCTACGCCCATCGTTACAACCAAACAAACCATCAAACCATCAACAGCCCCGGGCTGCCGGGCACATGCAAGCATCTCAACGGCAGCTCGCAAACAACAATTAGAACCATCATAACTAAATACAGAATATATAATAATTTAAATTGCGTTACCACAGGTAACAGGCAATAATAATTACATAGTGACAAGCACACATACATATACATACATACATATATATCTACACACACATGTACATATATGTGCATACATACGCACATACTTTTTTTTTTTTTGGAATCCATACCAGCAATGGTAAGAGAACAGACATTACAGAGCACACTAAAACATCATTGAGTATACTGTGACCAGATCAACTGTTTGTAGAGGAATTTAAATCTATGAATATTTTTGCATTGTTTCAGTTGTAAACTCAGACTGTTCCAGATTTTCACACCACATACAGACACACAAAAACCTTTACGGGTTGTTCGAGTTCTGGGTAATTTGAATTCCCCGAAGCCTCTCACATTATAAACCCTTTCTCGAATTTCAAATATA
>NW_005187444.1:3812791-3815297 GCF_000239375.1 Pundamilia nyererei | reverse complement strand
TTTTAATGTGATATTTATTACTTCTTGCTCATTTGTAGCTGAGAGGAACAGTGAAAAGGGATTTGATTTTATATTACTGATATTTTCATTTTTTTGACACGGGATGTCTGCTGCTAGTTCAGGGCCAACATTTATAAAAAATTTATTGAACCCATCTACAATGTTACTCATGTTATGATTTTCACCATTTGCATCAATGAAACATTCAGGATATGATGTTCCAGAAGATCTTTGTTTAATTAAGTTATTTAACACATCCCAAGTTCCTTTTATATTGTTTTTATTTTCATATAATCTTCTTCTATAATAAAGTTGTTTACTTGTTCTTATAATATCAGTCAATTTATTTCTATATGCTTTATATCTTTGTTCCACTTCTTTTGTTTTTACTTTGATGAACTGTTTATACAGATTGTTTTTCTTTTTGCAAGCATTGATAATTCCTTTTGTGAACCAAGGACTTTTTATCTTTTTTTTCTTTGTCTTGTGTTCATTTACAGGACAATGTTTATTGTACAACATAGTGAAAATGTCTAGGAAATTATCATAAGCCTTGTCCACATCTGACTCTTCATACACCGAACTCCAATCTTGTTGTGCTAAATCGAAATTGAAGGCATGAATTGCTTCTTCATTTATTGTTCGCTTTGCTATCGTAATCTTGGTATCTATTTTTATTTTTAAATCACAGTCACACAAAGTAAAAACTGGTAAGTGGTCAGTTATGTCACAGACAAGCAGGCCACTATTAATTTGGAAATCCATGACATTAGTAAAAATGTTGTCATTAATAGTGGCGCGATGAGTTTAACCTTGTTTCTTCTACTTTTAGATTTAGGAATGTTGTAAGTTGGAATTTGTTACATATTGCAAACAAAATAAATATGTTTTTGTTTCCAAACAAACAAATACCATGCACAGTGCTTTATAGTGTATCCACAACAACCTCAATGGTCTGCTTTCATGATGGACAGATAAAAAACAGCAGAGTGTTCAGAAAATGGAATTGTATTTAGCTGACTGTATAATCGTAAACAGTCCTTGTTTTCACCCCAGCCCCAGACACACACACAACACTGTTTGACATGAAAAGCAACAGAGGAAGCTCTACTTGGGCACATGGCATCATGAAATACAAAACAGGTGCTCCTGGTGGATGAGTGAACATATTTACCAATAAAGGGAAACCAATTTTCCAGGAAACACGCATGGCTGCTTCAGATTTATCTTATTTATAATCATTACTAACATTAATGATAGGACTTTGGGTATTTTATGTACCTTAATAAATCAGTTTGTCCTAACATTAATTGATACCATCTTTGCATTAATGTTGGACATGAGCTATGAAAATAGTTAGTCACACCCGATTGGGTTCAGATGTGGCTTTTTCCTGTAAACAGAGATTAATTTTACACACATGCACACACACATATATGCATTATATGTGTATATATTCCACACATAAATATATATTGTGCACTAGCCCTACACTAGCTTCAGCCTCCCAGGAGCTTCCTGCGCATTATCTTTGCTATTCCTAGGACTATTCTCTTCTGTACAAACATCTCAGATGTCATTCTTTAATCTGCTGGAGCAGTGGGCGAGTTGGTGCTGCTGCCTTCGTCCTCCACTTCTTCTCTAGCTCATCTCTCTCATCTCTTAGCGCTTGCTTGGTATTTCTCAAGCTTCACATTCTTTCTTCCTGATGTTGCTATTACTACATCTATCACTACGACCTTCTTCCTCTGCTTGCCCACTACTACTGTGTATGGTTGGTTAGCCATTACCAGCTTTCCCTTATGTATCTGGAAGTCCTACAGGATCATTCTGAACTCTTTGCACAGCCTGCAACTGGGGTCTTTCCTGGTATGGTAGACCCCAGCCTCTATTGTAGTGGCTGGCATTTGCTCCATTTCGTAATCGGTATCCGTATACAGTCTTGATAATCATCTGGCTGATGGGGTGCAGGACAATGGAGGACAGCAGTGGGGACAGAGCATCTCCTTTTAAATCCCACACTTAATGGTGACTTGTGCAATTGGATTGAAGCTGGCCTCTAGTGTTATTCGCCATATTCCCATGGAATTCCTGATGAGGGCTCCTAGGCTCTTGTTGAGCTTGTTTTAGGCATTCCATGTCTGAGGCACTGAGTCATAGACTTTCTCAATCCAGATAGTGCACAGGTTGGTCAGTCAGGTCAAGAGAGCTGGACAATCTCAAGTGACTGCTCTGTGTACCTGTAGCCTCTCTGGTGTCTCTGCCTACTTCTTTCAAACAAACAAAGCTGAAAAAAAAAAAAGAATTCTACTAACAGATTAATAGAACTGATTAATTAATAATAATTACAGAAAATTGTGAATTGTAAGCCACAGAAAACTCATACAGCTTTGTAATATACTTTCACTACATATAGGGATCATGTAGGGAAATACGCCAAACCAAGTGCTTTTTGTTTAAACAGGGGTTCACTAACATAGCAATTCGTCATCAGTCCAGCATTAGC
>NW_005187444.1:3773589-3808424 GCF_000239375.1 Pundamilia nyererei | reverse complement strand
CATGATAATATATTAAGTAATCCAAAGTATTCAGAATACATTACTGTCATTGAGTAACGTAGTGGAATACGTTACAGAATACATTTTGGGGCATATATTCTGTATTCTGTAATGGAATACATTTTAAAAGTAACCTTCCCAACACTGCGTGCAAAATATATGAAATAGAAATGTTTATTTTGCTTGTTTGTTTTGTTTTAAGTGAATGTGTGAGAAATAAAGAAAAACTATCCCTAACAGTGGAAATGTTTGACTTGTAGGTATAATATGGATTGGAAATCTGACAATAAAGCACACATTTTTCTAATCCTTTGTGATTCCTAGAATAATGCTTAGAGAAAAACAATCATATGACCTCCTATGAGCAAGTACTTTGGCAACAGTGGGAAGGAAAAAAACTCCCCTTTAACAGGCCATCTGCTGCAACCGGTTGGGGTGAGAGAAGGAAGACAGAACGAATGACATGCTCGCTGCTCCTGTTCTCTGCTGTAGAGTATCTCGCCTGGCCGCTACTGAAATAGGAAAGACATTCCTGCATTTTAACTAATTGGTGCGTGTTATCTGGCTTCATGGATAGATAAAGTTGTGTCATCTGCATAGCAGTGAAAATGTATACTATACCTTCCGATGATACTGCCTAAGTGAAGCATAAACAAAACTGGTCCTAGCACTGAACCCTGTGGAACTCCATAATTAACTTCAGTGTGTGCCCTCTAGTGGAGGAGAATGTAATTGCTTTACCCGTTACTCACGCCGATTGCTTACAGTACTAATCAGGTGGAACCAGATAATCTTCCATGGCACACCTGGTCATTTCTCACAGCACACCTATGTGCCACGCCACAGTGGTTGGGAAACACAGATATAAATCACTCTTAAAGGATATTATGATCGACAGTATCAAACACTGCACTGAGGTCTGGCAGGACAGTGAATCCACCGTAAGAGGCCATAAGACGATCATTTGTAACCTTCACTAAGGTCACTTTCTGTGACATTATGAAAACCTGAATGCATATGACTTTGCAGTCAGTTTTTATGGTTGAAAAGAAAAGTTCTTGTGAAAAAAAAAAAATCTCAGAGTTTTTCACGTATCTTTTGACAAGATAATCTCAAAACCCACAGCCGGTATATTTGGACAGCACAAGGCTTTGGGGCCAACAGTACATCACACTGAATGAAAGGCACATTTTGACTGGCAGCTACTGACAGTTACACTCTGTTCCTCTCAGGCTGACAGATTTGGCCCTGGCACAGTTCAAAGTGTTGAAGAATTCTTGCTTTGTTGTCATGTGATGTTTTATTCCTACACTGTACAAAAGTTGTTTTTTTCAACCCCAGGTCAGACTAATTGACTTTTGCTTCATACTGCTGTGGTGAAATGTTATGAGACTGATCAAAACATCTCCTTGCATGTCACCCTGCAGTTAAATTCAACAGCAGTGGGGAAAAAATGAATTACTCTTTAAATTTTGTAATTTTTGTTTACTTTAGACTTCTACACAACCTTGAACCTTTTTGCAACCACAGGACCCCCCCCCCATTAGAAGAAACAGGTTTAAGGCACCTCTAGCAATAGCTTCCTTTTTCAAAGACTGAAATTTTCTGCAGCAAATCAGTAGGATCAATCCATTTCAAGAACATTTACTGTACGTTAGTAACACACACAGAAGAACAGGCACAGAGTTTTCAGCTAGTTTTATTTAATAACCGACACCCCCACCACCAACAGATAAAATTTAAAAAAAAAACCACCAAAAAAAAAAAAAATCTTACAAAAATTGACTCAAAATGAGGCGAAACAGAAGTCGTGGCAAACTGGATGCATCCTTGTTCCAAACTGTACTTGTTTAACTGGACAGCCAGTTGAATGATTTCGTACATGTTTAACACTGACATGAACTCTACTGAAATGCAGGACTTTAAAAAACAAACAAAAAAAACAAATATGTGACGATACACACAAATTTGCAGAGACTAAATAACGCACCTTGAAATGAAACAATTACCAGTGGTAAACAAAAACATCTAGCGCATACCAAAATAATAAATAACACTGGATACAATATCCTGTAAATGTATGTACATAGACTTTAAGGGTCACACAATGCATAGCAAGATTTTGTAGTACCACTACAATACTCCTAATCTACAGTAATCAGATCTCCTATGTGAAATTAAAAAAAAAAAGAAAAAAAAAAGTACCAAGCAAAACAATTTGCTGAAACAAATTACGGCACTGTGAAGAGGAAACCACATGTAGTCAATAGGCTGCTCTTCATGACTATCATGGCTTCTGTAGATGGCTGTGACAGTAACAATTTGCAGTACCAGGTAGTATTCAAGCTTGTCACTTCCTCACCATTACTGATTTAAGCATCAGACCTCTTGAACAGTAGCCAATCAGCCACAGGGTTTTATAGTGGTGTAATGACAAAAAAAATAAATAAATAAAAAGAGCCAAGGACACAAGAGGGAGAAATCTGTGCACTTTAAAAAAAACAAAAAGAAACAAACAAACTAAAAACTATGTGCGCATGTTCACCAGCAGATCAAGTGTAGTTTTATTGTTGATACTTCGGGGCATTTTTGATCCGACTGATCACATAGCTGTAAATACTGGAAAAACAACCCCCGCCCCCCTCCAAATACAAGGTCTATTATCAAAATTTGAAAATGTTGAATACCTCAATGTTTCAGTCCCAGCAAGATAAAACAAAAAAATAAAAATCATGACTGCAGAGAAGTGTGTCGGGAGATCCATTTTTGGATGGATTTTCAAATGTGCTCTGAAAATCCCCCCCTCCCCCTTTCTTCTGATGTGAAAGGACCTTTGGCAAATGAAGAACGCATGACGCTGAGGATGACCGTGCGTCACTGTTGACGGTCATATAAAATGGGTCTCGCCAATGTCAAAGCAATGTCTATGGGAGTTTACTGGGAAAGACGGAGGGGGAAAAAGCAAAAAAAACAAAACAAAACAAAAAACCCCAAGACATCCAAAACATCTCTAATGGGGCCATGGTGTCTGAAGCATAGGAGCCAGCTGTAGAGATGTTAGGGGGAGGGATGGGTAATGTGACAAAAGGAATAAGATAAATATCTTTAGATAGGTTCACAATGAAATTTTGAGGTAAAGACTGCAGTAGCAGGAAGTACTGAGTGAGATCAATAAAGATTAACAAATGTTGCTGCAATGGAATACACATATGTAGATTGATGTCAATGTAGTATGGAGTCATTTTGTTCACTGTATGTTTTATTTTGAGGGGGCAAACTCTGCAGATATAATCCTGCTTTGAGGAAATCTGCCAAACATGTCACTTCCCTTAATTGTCCACGATACAATCATTCTGTTTTTAAAAACAATAGCGCAATGACTCACATCTTGGTGAGACAAAAAAAATAAATAAAAAAATCCAGTGATAAACAATGATTACAAATGAAAAAACAAACTACTACCGATCTATGATATGTGATCCCATTCAGATAAAGCACATATGCACACATAGGCATCTACATAAGCTTTAAATAGATCATCCCAAGTTTGCTTTGTGCTTAATTTTACTGTTAATGTTGTGAATTTCATGTGCAGATCAAAATTTCCCTTAAATAATTAATGTTAAACCAGCAGACAATACTGAGTGGCCTGTGAAAGCAGATAAATCAAAGAAATAAAGTGATAATTGATTATGATTACACATTGCTAAAGGGGAGAAGTCTTAGTTGGAGCATTAAAGAGCTCCGGAAAAGTAGTCCAGCTAAAAATGGCAACAATGTCAATCACCACTCAATATGCGCTCAATCTCCTCTAGTCTCTTCAAGGCAGCTGCTCTTTTTTTCTCTATATCTTTAATGTCCTTCGTGGACTTACCCTTAGTCCGCTTGTCAGACTGGCTATTATCTAAAGATTTTGATTGGTCCACACCCACACCTCTGACACTTTCTGTAGAGGATTTCCGCTCATTCTTCTCATCCCCAACCTCCTTTCCAACTGCATCAACACCCCTCCCTTCCTCTCCACCCGCAGCAGCCTCTTCCGTGCCCTCCTTAACACTCTGCAGCACTTCCTCCTTGGATGATGCAGCTACCCCCTCCGTGGTTGCTCCTTCAGTGGTAGCTGAAGACAGTGGTCGGCCTGCTGCACTCATGGCAGCCATTTTACTACGTACAATACTCAAGTGGCGACGCACATACTCCTCATTTGGTGCCAGGTCCAGCGTTTCCTCCAGGCATCGCTCGGCCCGTGGCAGGTCGCGTTCCTCAAAGTAGACCACGCACAAGTTGTGCTTCCCTTGGACATTGGTGGGGTCCATGCGTAAAATACGCTCAAAACAGGCCTTAGCACCACGGGTGTCCTTCTTGTGATTCATGAGGATGTCACCCTTAAGGATTAGGCCCTTGATGTGCTCTGGATGGTGGTGTAGCAACTCATCCAACACAGGTAATGCGTCGACTTCACGTTTTGATTGAGAGTAGAGCAAAGCTAAGTTAAACAGAGCACTGCGGAAACCAGCCTGCAGACCAATGGCTTTGCGCATCCACCGCTCAGCTGCTGCATTTTCATTTGCATCCATGGCCAGCATGCCAAGATTGAAATAGCCATTGGCATCGTCAGGCTCCTCCTCCACATAGGTGAGGAATCGACGGTTGGCCTCAGGCCAGAACTTGGGCTCACCTGTCACAGGAAACAGACACAAAGCACAGGGTGAATTTGGGTAATCAAACGTTGATATTCAACCACAAAAGGTGCTTTTATGTGCATTGTGCAAGATTTTGTTTACCCTTAGCTGGTATGAAAAAGTTTAAAACAATAATGGCTAAATGTGACAAAATCCATTGGAAACAAACTTTGTAAATCATGTTTACTGCAATCTTTTTTTTTTTACAGTTTGAGGTTTTGTGATTTTGTTATGTCTCTTTTCCACAATCGCTTAAGGGCACTGAGTGGATAGTCAGCACCACCAGTGATTGAACCAAGGTTTTTCATGTATTGAAATGTAGATTAATTGACTTTTCTCCCCCAAATATTTGCTAATATTGATATATTAGTATGGAATCCACAATTCAAAAACCTGAGGGATGGAGGTTTGTGAGAGTTAACATGTGCATGGGTTTTCAGCTTATTTAAAAATCAGACTGTAGAATTTATGAGAGACTGTACTGGATGCTAGGACAGTCTATTTTACAACAGCACACTGTTAAGCTAACCTTTATTGAAATTAATTTGTCTTACAATGCATGTCTATTTATCTACGGTAGAAAAGATTGTGGACTTATTGGTCTTGGTGTCAGAACTGACAATGGATCGTATACAGAGCTATCCATCTGTCCATCCTTGCATCCATTTATCCATGGTAGCTGGGATAGGCTCCTGCCAACTCGCAACTCTTACACAGGGAAAATGAATATTTGCCTCCTTCTGGATTTTTTGTTCTTTTTGCACATTTGCATAAAACTAATCTTAATATTAGACAAAGATACTCTGAGTAAAAACAAAATGGAATTTTTTTAAAATGACAATCGAATTTATTCAGGAAAAAAAGATTATCTCAACTAATCATAATGCATCCATTTTTTGAAAAGCTGAATTCGATTTCATTTGCTAGAGCCAGGCCGATTATTGCCAGACCTGTTGAACCAAGAATTCCCCGAAATACAAACTGTTTGACAAGGTGAAACAAAAGGAAAGTGGAAACGTGCTCTGATGAACTTAACTAATAAAGTAATTGCTAATGTTTTTCAAATAATTTTGCACGAAATTTTTTTTATTTTTTTTTAAAGTGCTGTACTTGATATGTTTAGCCCCTTACAATCAGTAAGGCGTTCTGATTGACCTGCGGCAGCAATGTTCCAGCAGCAGTTTGGTGGGTCATTTAAAAACAGAGGTGGGAAGTAATGATGTACAAAGACAGGAGAAGAGAGGAAGAAGAGAAGTTAGATTTGATAAAATGGAAATTTAAAGCGCAAGTCCTCATGTTTTAAAATCAGATTCTGGGTTGTACATGTGACATTGTTTTTTTTGTGATATTGTGAAATCTGCTGCAAAACAAACAAAGGTAGATCAACTGTGTTATTTAACGGTTGAATGGAAATACTCTGCAAGTTAGTGCAGGATAAACAGGTTAGTTTGCTGTTCGCTGATGGATTTAAAGTAAATAACAGTGTGTATGACCAGTACACAGTGTCTGTCTAGTATAAAGTTAATATGACCAGCAGGTCAGCTAATCACCTGTACACTAAGAAAACCTAATGGAGCTCTCAATAGAAATTATTGTGAGTTGTGTTTCTTTTCCCATGCTGAGTCATTACAACTGATATTATGGTTTTGCCATCTGTGTTTAAAAAAAAAAAAAAAAAAAAATACAGGGGTGGAGAAACTAATAAACACTTTTATCACTGAGCTGATGAAGGATGAATGAACAGAAACTTGGCTAAGAACATCTGTCAGTACATGCAGTGTGCGCTTCAAAATAAGCATCTGGTTACACCCTAAAGGTAATACAAGGTTATTTCCTTTAACAAGTGACAAGTAAGGCTCTCCTCATTCCTCTTATGAGGAACAATCATGCTTAAATTATTTATATCTTCATTACACTCACCAGACTCCTGCATGAGAAGTGCTGAGTTAAAGAGTGCCAGCTTGTGGCGTGGGTTGAGCTCCAGAGCATGGTTGAAGTTCTTCAGGGCTTCAGATGGGTCTTTCATCTCAATGTAGACGATGGCCAGGTTATACCACAGGTCAGCATTGGTGCGATCAAGCTCCAAGGCTCTGAGATAGGCATCCCGGGCTTCTGTAAGCTTGTTCATCTTGAGAAGCAGTTCCCCTCTGAGTCAAAAAGAAAACAAATAAATAAATACATATAGAGGTGATAATGCAAAAAACACTAACACATTACTACATTACTTGACCAACAAAATTTGAGATAAGGGGAATGTCTCAGTACAAATCTTTGACAGTAATACATTTAAGATCAAGATTTTATTCATTTATTAAAGAATATGTGTGCCATTTTAACTCTTTATCTGACAGATAAAGAGTTTAAAAAAAATCAAAACAAAACTTGCCTGCTGATGTAAGCTTGTTTGAAGTCTGGTCTCATGCTTATTGCTTGCCGGTAGAGCTGATCAGCCTCCTCCAGCCGCGAATCATTGGCCCGGATCAGATTTGCTAGGTTTATGTAAACATTGAGATGGTTTGGGGCAACACGCGTCGCATACTTCTTACCAGGAATAACCTAATGTGTGGACAAACAACATTTCATTAGAATCAAAGCTTGTGTAACATCAAATAAAGTAGAGAATTTGAAGGGAGTGGAAAAAAATCATCATATTACAGTCTGTTATGAGAGATTAGATTTTAATGCAGATTTCTAGTCCCTGTTTTTTGGCTCAGGCCTTTCTGGGTAATGCAACTTGCAACTATACCTCTTATCACTATCATTGCTTTTATCCTGGGAAGGTTGTTTTCCTGAATAGAAGAACTTGGTACCCCCAGTAAAAGTTTGCACTATAAGAAAATTATTTTTGCTTTTTCAACCAGTTTTGTTAATTGTTGTTTACTTATTTACTGAAAGTGGAGTTAAAATAACAAGGATATTTACTTAATGTTTCTGCCATGTAAGGTATAGTCACCCCAGAAACCCCATATCTGAGCCAGGAATAATCCTGTAAGTGTTGATCCTAACATTGTAATTAAATAAGCAAAATAACTATAATTCATCAACATCATGCCCACGTTCGTTATATATAATTAAAGTTTTCCATGATATGACTGAAAGGCTGTTGTATGCTGCATGATCTGCCACCATCAGGTGGTAAACAGTGACTACAATGAACCTTACAGCCAGGAATGAGTAACAATTGCATAAAAGGAAGCAGAAAAAACAAAAAAAGCAAATGATTAAATACCTGCGGCATGAGGGATTTGGCAACCAAGTAAGCCTCTTCTGCCTCTTTGGACTTGTTCAAATTCTTGTAGGTTCTTCCAACATTCATGTGAGCACCAATATCATCTGCAGCAACAAGAATGAGAAAGAGCAGTGAGAAAACAAAATCCTACTCCATCTGTTTATGTGTGTTTTAACACATTTACTAAACATGACTATATTAAATACCAACTAATGCTAAACATGACTAGAAAATATAAATGATTTTCAACTATACCATCAATAGTGTAAGACAAAACAAGCAACATTATTTTGAGGAGCTTATTTAATCCTTCTAGGAAGACGTAAGAAAAATTAAACTTTAAAAGAGGTCAGTTTGTAAAGCCAGAACTGATGCTTGATTAGCAGAGCAGGAAATCCTCGCTGGGAAAATGTGTTTACATTGCTAATCTTGGGGAAACACTTGTGGGTGATGAACCGGCAAAGCTGTGGATATCTCAGTTTATGGTAGGCTTCCTCTAAACTAAGGCATTAAGCACAAATGAAAAAAAAACAAAAACACAGACAGATGCCCAAGATATCGAAATGATACACTTTAGATCATAGGTGTCAAACTAAATTTGGCCCGCAGCCTAATTACATTTGGCCCGCGAAGCCATACCAAATATACTATTAGAGCTGGCCTACTGGTATTATACAGCTAATATATATATTGTTTAGTATTAAGCTTTGCTTGTTCCATATTCATATTCAAAACTTATTTGAGTCCATAAGAAAAGATTCATTCTTATATCTGGAGGAAGATTTTTTTTTTTCAATAAATATTAACGTTAGCCCGCGACTTTGTTCCAGTTTTGAATTTTGGCCCACTGTGTATTTGAGTTTGACACCCCTGCTTTAGATAGTAGGATTATACTTTTGGCCTGTTTGACTGCAGTCATGAGATCTTAGAGTAAAATGAATGGACTCATAACAACTGACTGCCTATTAACTACGTGTCAAGAGAAGTTTAAAAAAAAAAAAAAAAGCTTGTTGGACTTTCAACTGAACTAGCTGTCCAGGGGATTTTTTGGTCATATTTTTAGCCAAGAGTGTTACTATGTAAGCATTTAATCTTCCAACAGTCACCCTTTTCATTTCTTCTAAACTGCTGCCGAATTAAATCATTGAGTTAACTTCATTACACAAAAACACCGTGTTACATGTGAATTTGCAGCCCATTTGATGGAGCCTACATTTAATTTCTCAATATTCTGTGTTTTTTCTTTGAATCTTTGCCATACTTTAGTCTATTGTCGTCTGTCCCCCTTTATTTTTAATCAAATTTTACAATTTCCCATTGATTGTTTTTGTTCCCCTGACTATAGGAAAACAAGCAAATGCATTAACAGACAGCTTAGGTCTTTTGAGCAATGCACAATATCCTTTGTTAAAACAAATTCCTACTTTACTAAAACTTAAATGAAAAGGGTTGGAACCAGTAGTTCAAACAGTTTATGATACACTATCAATGCAATCTGAAGTCACATTACTGGCTTACCACGTGACATAGCTGTTAAGAGTTTTTGGAAGAGTCAAGCAATAATGTAAGCAGTGATTACCTACAGTGGGGAAATAATTATTTAAACCCCTGCTGAATTTATAAGTTTGCTCACAAAGAAATTAAGTCTCTAAATTTTACGGTAGTTTCATTTTAATAGAGAGACAACATATCAGTTAAAAATCCATAAAAAATACATTACATGAAAGGTGGAAGATCAGCCCAAAACTACATCCTGGCTGTCTGTGCTTGTTAGGTGCTTGGGACCACAGTCACCAAGAACACCACTGGTAACACACTACGCCGTGATGGACTGAAATCTTGCAGTGCCCACAAGTGTCCCCCTATTCAAGAAGGCAGATCTATATGCCTGTCTTAACCTTGCCATTTAACATGTAATGATTCAGAGAAGGTTTGGGAGAAAGTGCTGTGGTCAGATGAAATCAAAATCAAGCTCTTTATCATCAGTTGTGTTTGAAAAAAGAGAAATGCTGAGTATGACCCAAAGAACCCCATCCCCACAATCAAGCACAGAGGTGGAAACATTAACCTTTGAGGCTGTATTTCTGCCAAGTGTATTGACAACTTATTGCATTGAGGGGCCAATGGATGGAACGTATACTGTAAAAATTTGGATGAGAACCTTTTCTCAGCCAGAACACTGAAGAAAGGTCTTGGATGGTTCTTCCAGCATTACAATGACCGAAAACATACTGCCAAGGCAACAAAGGAGTGGCTAAAGAAGAAGCACATTAAGGTCATGGAGTGGAGTACATCCAGATTTTAATCCTATAGAAAATCTGTCAAGGGAACTGAAGCTTTGAGATGCCAAGCAGAAGCCAACAAACAAAGGATTTAGAGAGGCCTCTCTCTTTCTTCCTAATTTCCTGTCCTTCATTGCTCCACAATCCAATAAAGGCAAAAGTGCTCCAATAACAATCTTACCGTACAAAAAAATACTAGGGTACTAAGTCATATTTTGCTTAGAGATCAAGTACTTATTTTACTCCGTGACATGCGGACACCTTTGGATTTGTTTTTTAGTTGACATTCTGTCGCTCTCCAATAAAATGAAACTACCATAAAAATTTTAGATTATTCATTTGTTTGCAAGGGAGAAAAACTCAGCAGGGAATCAAATAAGCATTTCACACACTGTATAAGCTTCCTTGATTTGCTGTTTGAATTTGAAGATGAAAAATGGTATCTTGTGTAAGTGCAACTATTGTACAATAGTTGCTGTGTGCATTTTTAAATACGAAAGAAAAAACAAAACAAAAAACCTTACAAATACTTCTACATGACAAACAAAATTAGCAAAAATCATACCCTGAAATAAGATAATCAAAAAGCACAATGACTTGTACTTGCTTACTATTCCTACAAATTGAAAAATGAACAATGTTATGAGAAGTACAATGAGAACCTCTGACCATCTCAAGCTAGAATTACTTTCTTGCAGTTGTATCCAGCCACCAGTGAAACTGAGGTTATTTACATGACAGACATAAAACATGGTTTCTGGCAGAAAAGTAAATAGGCCTGAGGACTGTTATGGGTCTTTTTGGCTACACCATGGGTAGAGCACTAATGGGCTAGAGCAGCGGTCCCCAACCTTTTTTGCGCCACGGACCGGTTTATGCCCGACAATATTTTCACGGACCGGCCTTTAAGGTGTCGCGGAAAAATACAACAATATAAAACTAGTACCAGTACCGAAAAAAAGAAGATTTATTCATAACACACGTGAAAAGACCCAGGAAAACCGAGTAAACGATAAAAACGATAACAAAATAACACCGAAAACCAATAAAAACCCTAAAAACCATACATTTCACACCTGAGCCTCAACTCTCGCGGCCCGGTACCAAACGACTCACGGACCGGTACCAGTCCAAGGCCCGGGGGTTGGGGACCGCTGGGCTAGAGCACAAAGGCTAATTTCCTTCATGTAGACTGATAGATGGTTTAGTCTACCATAAACAATAGAAAGATCAGCTGAACAATGTAAGGGATTTTTCCTTGATTCTTTTTCAATCAACAAACATTTTCATGCTCACCATGGTTAATGGCAAGAATAGGATCTCTCTCTCTCACTGAAACATATTCTAATTAGTTATATAGTGGACATGGACACAGTTTTCCTTTGAGGGTATCTACATTCAAATTGGACGAAGGGTTTAGGAATTTCAGCTCTTTAACATGTGCAACCCTCTTTTTAAAGGAACCTAAAGTAATTGGACAGTTGACTCAGAGGCCATTTCATGGGCAGGTGTGGGCAATTCCTTTGTTTTGTCATTATTAATTAAGCAGATAAAAGGCCTGGAGCTGATCTGAGGTCTGGTGCTTCCATCTGAAAGACTGTGCTGTGAACCGACAACATGCGGTCAGAGCAGCTCTCCATGCAGGTGAAACAAGCCACCCTTAAGCTCCGAAAACAGAAAAACCCATCTGAGAAATTGCTACAATATTAGGAGTGACAAAATTTACAGCTTGGTACATCCTGAGAAAGAAAGCAATTTTTAGAGCAGTATTTAGAGACCTATTGTCTGCCCAAAATGAGCTGAATGAAGTTAAATAATTGGGAGGCATTTCACAACAGACAGCCAAAACAACCCAGGAGTTTATTAAAGCAAAGAAGTGGAATATTCTTGAATAGCCAAGTCAGACATTTGATCTTAACCCAATCGAGCATGTATTTCGCGTGTTGAAGACTAAACTTTGGACAGAAAGGCACACAAACAAAAAGCAACTGAAAGCTGCTGCAGTATAGACCTGGCGTTAAAATGGAGGAAACCCAACTAAGTATTTGAAATGAAGTTTCATTAGAAATGAAATTTTATTTTTAGTTACTTAAGTTGAGTCCCTGAAATGAAGAGATTGTGTTTAAAAATGCTTTAGTTCCTCACATTTTTATGCAATCTTTTTATTCAACCCACTAAACTAAAGCTGAATGTCTACACTTCTGGGTCTTTTTCATTTAATATTAGTGTTTAAAGCAGTTAAACTGTATTATACGGTGTTTCTGTTTTTGTATACCTGTTGGAACAGGTAGAACAACAAGTAAAACAGTTACTCTCAACACAAAGAAAAATACTGTAACCTCATTTGGTATCCTCCACCAAAAAAAAACAAAAACAAATAGTTTGTAAGAAGATCAACTATTTGTTGATCTTCTTAAGAAAGAATTTTGCAAACTGTAGTGGATTTTTCATCACTTCCATGAAACCATCCTTCCTTTTTCAATGATTTATGAATGACATCAAAGTGTCTCACCTGGTTGGACTCGAGTAGCCTGGAGAAAATACCGCAAAGCCTTTGCATAATTGTTCTGATTTTCTAAAGCGTGGCCAACATTATTCCACAACTTGGCATTGTTCTTGTTAACCTGAGTAGATGACAAATTAAAAGAGACATAACGATAATAAACATTCATCAGTTTTGTGAGTGGATGATTAATTCTGGTTTACTCAAAATTTTTAATCACAAGGTGTTTACAGACATTGGCAAACTGACATGACACTCTGCCACCACAAAACAGCATTTCCATCATACCTTCAAGGCAGATGTAAAGAGAGTATATTCTGACTCCCAGTCCCAATTTCTATGAAAAGTTTTCACTGTGTACGTAGTTAGCAGCACTCCAATCATCAACCAGGAAATCTTCTTCAATTGTCTACAAAGGAAATTATTAAGCAGATCAATGTAATTTTAAATATACATTTTCACAATCTTCACAAAACCTAAATATCTGCACCAATATTAAAAAACAAAAAAGGGTAAAAGTGTAACCACAAACAGAAACTCATAATTTCACAAACAGTTTCGCCCTTCTGAGGGATTCTTCTTTTAAACGTCATTTTGGACAAGAACCTACCCTTTATGTGAGATCATCTTGAATCCATGTGCAACAAGAACACAGAACCCCATACTGGGAACATAAAGTACTCTCTCTGCTACGACAAACCCCACAGGGAAGAAGAGGTTGGATGCTGGAATAAAAGGCAGGACAATCAAAGACAGGGCCTGCAGGACACACACACAAACACGCACAAAAGAAAGAAATAATATGTCAGTTCATATGACAAGCTCAGAGCTTTTTTTTTAAATACTTGAACACTCAGAAATTATCATGGAGACGGACCTAAGGAAAAAAAAAGTCTGTGTCTAAAAACAAGAAAACTGGATTTTGACATGTGTTCAATTTGGCAGCTCTTCTGATGTTTAAATCTCAGAAGTTCATTAATACTTCATTCACTTGTAGGTAGCAGGTGGTTAGGTTAAAATCTGTAATTTGTAAAACTTACAATAATTTAAAGGTAAAGGTAAAACTGATGTCACATTAGCCACAATGCCACCAAGTTCACACACTACATCTCTTTGAACTCAGCCTTAATTTTGCTATCAGCTAAACGCCTACAAAATTTGTCTATGATTTCATCTTACAAATATGCAAAACTACTGGACTGACCAATCTCCAAAATATCAAACAGAATTCCAAATAAAGACGGGCTTCAGCACTAAAAACCGACTCTGTGATAGTTCCTGCAGCACATCTACAATCTAGAATGGGGCTCCTCAGTGGACAGTGGCTGTCTAAAACTATTTATTAATATCTCATGCTCCATGTTAGACAGCTGGCAACCTTGCAGTGATGCAGTATGTTAATGTGTTGTGATATTGTTATGCAACATTTTCCAAAAGGCTCTTAGCAAACCAGAGTAAACAATGCAAAAGGTCATAATTCAGTTTTTTGTGCTGACTTGTGTTCCCCTTTCTAAAGCTGAAGCTTAGAGCAATATTGTGAGCAAGTTTACTGACCTTTAAGCATGAGAACAATGAACCTATTGCACAACACATGCTAATTTGTTTCTATGTACCTCTGTAAACATTCACCACCCATTCATCCCTTCAAAGCTCAACTAAGAACTTGTGTTTCATTGCTCATTTCTGCTGGCCAACTTCATTTGCCGAAAAAAGCGAAATATACACAAAGAGTGGTAATAAAATTTGTCTTAAAAGAAAACAAACAACAACCCCCCCACACACACACTCAACTCAAAATACTGTTGTATTTTGAGTTGAGTATAATGAATACTGTACAATATAAAGCACTTTGAGACGACTGTTGCTATATAACTAAAACTGAATTGAATTGACGTCAATATTGTGCAAATACTTCAAGAACCTTGCTATGTTCCCCAAGAAAGGAAACCACATTTTGTTGGTCATATATCTCACTAGTAATACTTTTGATTTTTCTTTTTACTGACCTCCAAACTTTCCTAAATACTTAAGAACAATGGTTATAAAGAGTGCTGTTCAAAAGTCTTACAGTACTGAAAATCTATTATTTTGTTGTGTGTTATTTTGATGTAAAGCTAGAAATAAGGATTTGGGAATGTTTAAAAACAGAAGATGTGAAAAGGAGACATTTATGATCCTATACATTTCCAATTCCATTCAAATCCAATTGCCATTTCACTATTTTTCAACAAAATGAAGGAAAACATAGATATATTTGTGTTATGTGTTCTATTAAAGTTCTATATGTCTAAGTGCATCTGCTTTTCAGCAACAAATAAAGGCCCGTCACCGGTCAAGGCCACACCACCAGAAGACGAATACCTTAAGCTTTGTTTACTGGGAAACAGAAAAGCTCTCTTATCACAGATACAAAAAAATAATGAAGGCCAAAATCCAATCAGCAGAAGTACTGTCAAAAGACGGCTTTTAGCAGTGGTCTCAGGAGAAAAAAAAAAAGAAGGGCCAAACACTTGGAGTTGGACAAGACATTATTTCACAGTGGGTGGCTAGAAATAATATAAATAATTACAAGTTTTAGATTTGTGGCAGTAGCAGAAGAGTTAATGTAAGGAGACTAACAAAACAGAATAAAATGCAATATATCAAACCCACAGTGAAACAGGACAGTGGGTATATTTAAGTCTGGGGCTCATTTGCCCACACTGGATGTGGAGATGATGCATCAAACTGATTACAACCTGACCAAGCAGAGGTAACACTTTAGTTTTCAGAACTGCCTAACTGTCTGGTTTATTTTTGTGAAAAAAATAAAAATAAAAATGTACACACACACACACACACACACACACACACACACACACACACACACACACACACACACACACACACTATTTAACCACATTTTCTCTCACCATGATGACTGTCTTGGCAGAACTGTGTCTGTATCGCAGACTGTGATAAGCAAGCAGTCCTAGAAAAATGTAAAATACTAGTGTAGCCAGGTTACGCAGATCTACAAGTGATTCCACCAGGGGGATTGTGCCCATAGTCCAGTCACAACAGAGCTCTGAGGGATTCAGCAGGAGCCATGCATTTACAGGAAGTAGGTAGTTGAAAGTCAGTTGTCTGGTGGGTGTAGTGCTGACTGCTGCAGGGTTATCAAATCTGCAAGAACATTACATAGGGAGAGAAGGAGATGATAAACATTACATATTATCCACTTCCCTTTTCCTTGGTGTTATCATGAAATTCTTAAATCATGAATGCTTTATTCTATCTGATTGGAAGGATCAAATTACTGCAAAACAAGTAAAGAAAAATGATTCAGAATTTATATTTTATTTTTGATATCAGATGCTGTGGATCACATTATATTCTTCTTGAAATAAAGTATATAATAAATGTGGAGGGTGAAAAAAAATAAGGAAAGCCATAGATGTCATGAAATGTGGGAGTGTATATAATAGTGTGCAATACAATATTATACTGTAGTGTATTTGTATTGTATCTAAGTTTATCTGACAAATGAAATTCTTCCAGGACACAACACAAATCTACATAAATCACTACACTTCTGTCGTACGCTGGTTGTGCCATAGTCCTGCCCCCCTTGACTTCAATGCATACAGAATTTAATACAGAAACGGTTATCTAAGAATATAAACAAGGGTGATTTCGTATATTTTAAATTACATTGTATTTTGTTACATTCATAGTGTTACTCTGGCCCTTCGAGGCCAACCATTATGTTGATGTGGCCCTCTGTGAAAATGAGTTTGACACCCTTGCTCTAAAGGAATCTCAAAGTGTTTATAGTTCAAATTACCGATATGATGAACAGTCGCTACTGGTGGTGTGATCTCATAACAAGATGGTCTCTGGGTTTATCTATGCAGCTGCCAGTAAAGACGCTACAATAGGAACCGCAGGAGTGTTTTGTATCTGAACTGTTTGGGCAAAGCACATTGCCCAAACTTGCTTTACAGAGGCGTTTCAGTCCACAATAATCACAGCTGGGGATTTTATAATCTAAAGGTGTGGTATTGTTATGGCTTGAACACAGAAATCGTCTCAGACAATCGGAGACAGCTTGAGGATTATAACTAGAGGATTAGGCCATCTAGGAACTGGATCTTATCTTTCCTGTCAAATGGCATTAGGCTCAATCCTGTGCAGACAATTCCAAGACAGTTTAGGCTCAATAAATGCATAATCTAGTTGAATTATTACTAATCTGGCATTTTTATGGTGTTCTAACCTCTTAGAATATCCCAACAATAGCTCCATATTATAGGAATTTGGGCATTAAATATCTGTCATTCATCTGGCTCTGTGTTTTAAAGAGATTTACCATGAAACTTCTCATCTACATTACAAAGGACCTATTGTAAATTGTGCTTAAAAATAGTTAAAAACCTTCCAATGATGACTAATAGTTCTGTGTGTTACATTTAAGGTACATCAGCTAAAGTTTAAACAACTTTACGCAACACATTCATGTAATACAATTAAGTACCACAAAAAGGCTGTTGTTCAGATTAGGATGCAGTCCCCAAGTTCAACAGTGAAGCATACTAATGGCAGGGTGGAGGAAACACATTTTAATGCTGAAAATCAGTTAATGGACTGATTCTTGTATAGCATTCTTCTACTGTTCAATATGATACTAGATGATAGGTAGGGATGTTCAATTGCTTGGAATTGTTAGTCTGCCTTTCTATCGATTCCGCTTATCGGTTCTTGCACTCTGGTTGCGATCGGTTGATTTCTCCAGTGTTGGAGAAGGAAAATAGTGGCGCAGTTTACAGTGTGGATATGGACATTACTTTTATTTTTATTGCATTATATTGTTAACACAACTTTAGCTCTCTGCAAGCACAGCATGCTAATGCTACATTAGCCAAGAGCCCGGAGTGATGTTAAAGCTGAGTAAATGCTGACCCCAGCCCAGCACCGTGATAAGGCGAGCTGGCATTTGTGGTGAAGCCAATCGCTGCTGAATTTCAACGAGTAACAAACTAATGACCAGTCAGGCTGCAGCCTCTATTTCTACCTGTTCATGTTTCTACAGTAGAATCACCTTAAAGATCGCTTTAAAGTCTCCTTAAAGTCTCTGGTTTTCATCTTTGATTTATGCTGTCAGCTTTGTGTTCATACCTAAATACTTAGAGAAAGATCACGTGTCCTCATTAGGAGCCGTAGCCTCTAGGCTTATATTTTTAATTGGTAATTATGAGACAGTACGTTACATAAGATTTTACAGAGTAACATGAAAGTAAATAAGCCAGTAGTATAACGCAGTGTTTCCCAACCTTTTGGAGCCACGACACTGTTTTAGAGGAGCGGTGCTTCAGAGGATAGTTGCAGATTTCTGTCAGAATCGGCAGATTATGCAGTACAAATAAAATGTTAACGTTTCTCCAACGTTGTCCTCCCAGCAGATTCACTGGATGGCCAGGAAGCGGTTTGTAAAAATGCTGCAACTTCAGTGGTGTGGAACTGGTTTAGCTTTCGTCTGACCACGCACGCACGCACGCACGCACGCACGGTACTCTTTGTTTGTATGTAGACGTCATATGTTAATGAAGCTATGCATATTCATGTAACCTCAATAAAAGAGCAGTGTTACGGGGGAGCGGACGAAAGCAACTGGGGTCAAGCGAAGGAACGGCGTTTGTCCGGTTCTCTCCCTTGCACGAGAAACATGAAGAACTTTGCCTACTTCGTGTCTTGCTTGCTGTGTAATTATATTGTCTTCAACGTTCCAGCGAATAGGTTCAAGCTACAAACCTATCATGGAGTTGTAAAGCATTTTGTCTAGTGTCGATTATATCGTCAGTTATATCGTTATCGCAAATTTTCAAATGTATATCGTGATAAATATTTTTGGTCATATCGCCCTGCTCTAATTACCAGTGTACCAAATACTCAAAACTATCTTTGTGGGAGGTTCTGTAACAACAGAGCGAGGACCATACTTTTCCATGACATATGTGATGAGACAAACTTCCTCATAAAGTGACCCATAGACACATAGAATTTGTTACTATAATTGGACAGAAGAAAATTCTATTTATTTCCTATTTATATAACACTTATATGAAGAATAAGTGCTAGGAAGAAAGATCAGTCTGTGTGCTAAATTATACTAATGGGGCCTGCCAGGATAAAGTCTAAGTGTAGAACACATTGAAAGATAGGAGGAGGAGGGGGTACAACAACCACCAGTGGGGAGAGTCAAGGAGAGGCTTTGTACAACAGCCCTTGCTTGTTTCTATTTTACTGTGATTCCTCCTAGTTTTATTTATTTTACTCTATTTTTTTAACAGCACTTTGTGACTGCTTGTCTGTAAGATATTATTATAGAACAATAAAGAAAAACTTGGTAAATATCATATAATCCAAGAACACCAAATTGATGTTACCAGACTACATTTACAATACAAATTATACATATATAATTTGTATATAACATATATATATATATATATATATTTTTTTTTTTTTAGTGGCAGCTTCTAATTTATTTTTCTTTTGTCTGGAGAGGAAAAACAAAATAGGGCAAACTCAAAAGATTTAATGACAAATCAATTAAAACAAACTGAAAATTCTTCAACACATCATTTTGCTTAGAGAAAATATATTTTTAAATTGTGAAATGTGTGCCTTTTAGCAGGTCACTAAATGACTGAAACTGGGCTTTTCCTTCCCATGAAAATGACCTTTGAGCAGAACCGTCTGCCGTTCTTGTTATTCCTGTTATGTTCACTTGGCTTAGCTTAATAAATAAATAATTAACAAAACTGGCTAAAGTTTATTTTATTAAAATGCTGGTGAGTTTTCCATCCGTAACACTGCCTACCTTGTGAAGACAGGAAGCTGCGACTGAATGACTTGGACCCTGATAATAACGAGCAGCAGGGTGCTGATGACTAGAACAATGAGCTTCAGAAGAGTTTGCAGGACAGCATAGGGAAACCCATCTTTACCCTGCAGAACTTGCCATATCGTGTCCACCAGCATTGGCAATGTAAACTGAGAATGGCGAAAAAGACAGAAACAATCAACTTACCATCATCATGTAAAGCAATACCCATATGACATACATTTATTCCAGGAAGCAACCTCTGAATAATGAAATCTATGCCTATAGAAGAAATAAAAAACAACAACAACAACAACATTATGAACACTCAAAGATAAAGCATTGATAGAAGACATGTCAAGATCTGAACAGTCCACTCTTGAAGTTGGTGCACTTGGTTCTAAGGGTCAAACTGTTTATAGCTTGATAACGGAGTGTGAGTATCTCCAAAGCAGAAATCTTGTGGTCAGCATGGGTAAATACAAAAAGCTGGATGACTGTGATACAGTGTGTGTGTGTGTGTGTGTGTGTGTGTGTGTGTGTGTGTGTGTGTGTGTGTGTGGTCAGATGTAGATATAATTTATAGAATGTTTTATGACACAAAAAGTTTCTGATCCTTACCCCCTGTGCAATAAAGATCTCGTAGACACAGCAGACACCAACAACCGTGATTCCCTGTTCCTTACACAGTGTTGCCGCTGCCACTAAAACTACTGTCAGAGCAATGGGAGGCCAAACTGAACAAAACAAGAAAAAAACAAAAATATATATATTAATATATACACATGACAACTTATTAACCTTGTAGCCACTGGTGCATTGGTAACTTAACAAATGCAACAAATTCTCTTGATCCATTATGAACATAAAAACCTCTGAGATGTCATATTAACGTCTCCATATAGCACCAGTTACAAGTTTAGAAACAATTTTGTCTTCAGTGATAATAAAACTGAACAGTAAAAGGTGGAAACCTCATAAAGAAGATTCTATAAAAAAGTAATTTGAACGATTGAATCCACTTTTTACTTCATAATTCTTGGTGTGTTATGTTAATAGTTTTATATTTTCAGTATTTGTCTAGACTGGGGAAATGGGAAAACTCATACATGTTAAATTGGGTTACTTTAATAGTTTGATTTATTGTG
The DNA here is from genome assembly GCF_000239375.1 of Pundamilia nyererei. Taxonomy (NCBI): domain Eukaryota; kingdom Metazoa; phylum Chordata; class Actinopteri; order Cichliformes; family Cichlidae; genus Pundamilia; species Pundamilia nyererei. The sequence continues at coordinate 3,787,715 of NW_005187444.1, read as the reverse complement.
ATACATATAAACAGAAGAATGATTTAAAAAAATAACATAACAGCTCACTGTGGATACAAGTTAAAAACCTGAGGCTACTGTTATAACCAATTACTTGATCTTGCATCTTCAGAACTAAAAATTACTGCCTCACAGTTATGTGTGTTCACCAGCAAACATGCAGGTCCAGACTCGCACACAGTGATATCTTCTTTGAAAACTAGAGCAATTTAAAAAAGGAAGTACCACAGATGAATACAACTGGACAACTGATACAAACTCAATATCTCAACAAAACAAACATTTTATCTCCTCCTCTGCTCCTAAGCTTTAGTGTTGAATAACTGCAGAAATTGTTTTTTTTCCAGAACATTATGATGTTAGAATAAAGTTTAAATTTGAACTCTTGGATACAAAATGCTATCACTTTCTAATTTTATCCAATAAAACATTTGACGGAAATTGTGTGCTTGTTTACCAAATTCAACTGAATTCCAAATTTTAGGAGATTTCTTTCACGTGGTCTAGAGAAATTTGTTTTGGGAGACTGGTGAATACATACAGCTGCATCATCTAGAGGCATCTAGATGAGCATGGTAGGTGTAGCCATACTAAAAAGAAAGTATACCCTCTGTTAGGGCTGGGCCATATCATGCCGTTCGCGGTATAATGTTGGGCAACGATGAGAAAAGAAAATATCGCGATATAATATGGGTAAAATGCGCATGCGCAGTGCCTTTGTTTTCATATGCACATGGTGAAAAAAGCATGAATGAGAAGAGCGAAAGCAGATCGGTGAATGAAACAGATGAACCAGAATTGGTTTGTAAAAATGGTTCAACTTCAGTGGTGTGGAACTGGTTTAGCTTTCGTCCATCAGACACACAACAAAGCACTATTTTTAGTAGAGCATGCTAGCGGGCCGTCGTTATTACCGTGTTTTTTGGAAAATATGGCACACTTAAAATCAATCCTTTGATTTTTCTGAAAAATCGACAGTGCCCCTTATAATCCCGTGTGCCTTATGTATGAATTCTGGTTGTGTTTACTGACCTCAAAACGATTTTATGTGGTACACGGCGCTCGAAAATCTGTCAAATGTTTTAGTAGGACTTTGCTAAGCTACAAAGCCGCACCGGTTGATGGATTGTCGGAGCATTACGTCTATCATAGGCAGGAGCCTCGCGGAGTGATACGTACTGTGCTTCAACATAATATTACTATATTGTGTGTGTGTATAACCTCTTTTTAAGTTTTGTGGATATTATACATGGTTATGCTGAGGATATGTCGGCCAATTTCCACTGGAAATGCCTTTTGGTTAAACTGTCAGCAAGGAATTTGCATTTGCACTGTTAATTTTTTATATAACTTTGATGCACATAAAAAACAGCTGCTTAATAATAAAGTTGTAGAGTTGTAAAGTATTTTGTCTAGTGTCAATTATATCATTATCGCAAATTCTCAAATGTATATCGTGATAAATATTTTTGGTAATATCGCCCTGCTCTACCCTCTGTCATTTCCAAGGTTTTACATATCAGGACATCATAAAAACTGATCTAATAGTCTTAAAAATACAACCTGAGATGAATATTATACAGTGTCATTATTATTTAACAAAAACTTTCCAAAACATGCAGAAGTTGTGTGTGAGAATCCAGACACATCCCATAATTCAGCAGCTTTAGAGCTACCTTTAGCAGCAGCAAGTTTAAGTAATTGCTTTCTGTATGACTTTATCAGTCTTTTACATCAGATAATTGAAGATTGCAAACACTCATTTATGCATAGCTCTTACCACAACATTTCAATCAGATTGAGGTCTGGACTTTGACTAGAGCATTGCAAAAGCTGGATTCGTTTCTTTTTCAGCCATTCTGTTGTGAATTTGCTGCTGTACCTCAGCTCAATGTCCTGCGGTGTGACCCAATTTTGATTAAGCTTTAGCTGTCAGACAGAGGGCCTTTGACTCTAGAATACTTTGGCATATAGAGGAGTTCAATGACTGGAGAGTACCCAGGTCTGTGGCTGCAAAACAATCTTAAATTGTCACACTCCCATCGCTGTGCTTGACAGGCAGTATGGGGTATGTTTGCTGATTTGCTGTGGTTTTCTATATACAGCACTATGCATCATAACCAAACATCTGCACTTTGGATTTTTCCGTCTAAAGGACATTGTTCCAGAAATCTTGCGGTTTGATGCCACTTTGCAAACCTATGCTGTGCTGCCTGGGCTTTCTTCTAGAAACCATTCCAAACAAGCCATACTTGCTTCATCTTTTTCTAATTGTATTGTCATGGACTTGAACATCTAACTGACATGAGCTGGAGCGCTACAGTTTTTTGATGATGATCTTGGGGTAAATTTCCTGAGACATCGACTCCTGGGAAGATTGCATGTACATGAATCATCTTTCTTACTATAGAACTGTAGACTACAAATTGCTTGGGAATAAAAAAATATTTGCCAGATAGATTACAACAACAATTGCTTGCTTAAAGATCATTGCAGATACATTTTCTGCTTGGCAATGACAGGCATGTATTCTACTCTAATACATGCCCGAGTGCTCAAGATCAGCAGACTACCAAAGGTACTGCTTTTACACAGGTGGTAAAAACCTGCTTATGATCATTTAATCAACTGCATTTAATTATTACTCCCTTAGTTCAAATATAAGCAGCGAGAGTGCACTTTCACACACCACTTCCATATTTTGGCTTAATTTTGGATACATAAATAATGAAATATATCACAAGTTGTAGTATAGCTAAAGTTTTATTTACCTAATTTTAAGACCTGTTAACAATCAGGTCTGGATACATAAAACCTTAGACTTGACAGATTTATTACCATGACTATAAGTAATAAGTAACACTGAACATTCCATATTAATTACCCTCAAAGGGAAGTGTTTATTTATATCAAAACATTGGTGGAAAAAACTGAAAGCTAACACCCGAATAGCCAGGTGTTTGATCTTATCCGATCTGTTGCCACAACACTTCCACTGCCTCCATCTTGATTTTTTTGTATTTGCTTATTTTGGCAATTAAAATAATGAAATAATGTTAACGGACAACAGCATGTTGAAAATAAGTTCATACTTAACGACCCAGTAGATTTTGCACATGAGACAGAAATAAATAAAGGCCAGGGAAGAACATTATACTTACCAATGGAATGGTCTGGTCCAGTTGACTTTGTATACGCCAGGAAAGCAGCCAGAAGAAAGATTGATGAAAGAAGTTCAGCTCTGCCAACCACACCAGTGACCTGATGATAACAGTCGATCAACACAAGCGACCCAACCATAAAGATTTGGAAAAATGATTTCTTAAAATATACTTAAATGTTCATTGTTTGGTAATTCAAGTTGAAATGTAGATAAAAATTTCTGAAATAAGTTTGTAAAATAATACAGAAAAGTTTACTTTTCCTATTAGGAGATGCTATTCTATACCCATGCTACTTTGCCTCGACTCTGAAGCCACCACCACATGACCTCCATGTCTCAGACAACATATCTAATAACTCTGAGAACATTACACATGTGTCTTCGACTGGCACGAACCAGAGCTCATGGTCTAAGGCTCTAAAAATAAAAATAAAAAGTTCTGTTCAACCCAAATCAACTGATGGGGAAGCAATTATATGTAACATAGTCTCTCTGACAGCAACGTCTGTCATTTAAGTACATGATGACTGCCCTCATGCGGAAGAAATATCATTATTAAGTTCTTGGAAAGAGACATACTCTAAGAACATAAAGGTCCCACAAATAGTTCTACAAAGCACTCACTAAAAGAAGAGGGGATTGTTTACACTTTAAGAATTCAACTGGCATCATGAGAGGGCTGCAGCTTCCAATAAATAGGGCTTGCCATGAAGATTCAAAACAAGCACAGGCACTGTGCTCTGACTGACCTATTTGTCAACTGGTGGGAGAAGGGAAAAATGCTGGCAGTATTCAAGAGCCCCCTAAAATGTCTGATCAGTGCAATGTTACTTCAACAGAATCTTAGAAAGACTGATTACAGTTGGCTCAATTTCCTGAAAATATTCAAACTACAAATTTAACTTTCCATCTATACAGAGTTGGCAACTCCATCCATCCAGATGTAAGGAGTTACAAATTAGATACAAATTATTTAGTGTCATTTGTATCTAAAGATGTTTGAAGATATAAAAAAAAAAACAAAAAAAAACTGAAGTCTTCATTCAAAAAGATATATCACCACCCCCCCCAAAAAAAAAAAACCCTACTGAAAAAGACATGGGACACACAGGCACTCTTTGTATAAGCTTATAATGTAGGGACCTTCAGTGCTTGAAGCATAATTCAAAAAACAAATGATCCGTTCAGTGAGAGATTCCAGACGGTGATAACATGAAGGGCATTTGCTGGACTAACACTAAAGGCTCATTTGTGAGGCAAATTGTTTCCATTCAAGAAGTCTGAAAGACTGTGCATAGATTAGAGAACATGATGAGGAAGATAGGAACAGTGATGCATGCTGTGTAACAGTAGCACTCCACACCCAAGAAGCAGAATGTTTCCTTTGTTTTTTTACTCTGGTCAAGGCCTGTCTGGTCATCAGTTCAGCTATGTTCAAAAGGATGAAATACAAGTCCTAATTGGGGAAGAGGCTTTTCAGACAGTAGAATGAGATAAAGTTCAAATAAACAATAAGCTAAAGGGTTTTGATTTCCTATTAAGTTCAATAAGCTTTGTGTTACAGACAACATCCATGATAAGCTATAATAACTATCTTTATATTTCAAGAAGGAAAAAAAATGGAAGCAAACATTTTAAAGCATTTAAAGAATGTTAATGCAGCCTTAAATGACAACAGTAAAAACAGAGGTTTAATGTAACGTGTAGCACAAGTAAGTTAATGTCATGAGCATGAACAAAAGGGTTTACTTGAATAAGGTGGAGTTCCTTTTTGAGCAAGCCATAACAGGCAAGATGTGACAATTCAATTGCTGTTTATTGTCTGGTTCACTCTAACGCAATTCTAACAATCACTGAAATGCATTCAGATTGTATGCCACAGTGGACATGTTGGTGCAAAGCTAAGTTTCTGATTACTCTTAATGTCCTACAACGCTCCGTAAAGACACAAAGTCTTTCTATATTGAAGTCTCTTTAACACCTTATTGCACATGTAGATTTCAAACTTCAAATGATCTCTGACCCCTACCTAATTTCTTTTAATGCTTTTGACTTAATTCATATTTGTATTAGATGACCTAAATAAAACAACATTCCACTATTAAATTACAAACTCATTTATTAAGGGAAAAATTTATCTAAACCTATCTGTCTCTATGTGGAAAAAAAAATCCCCCCCCAAAACCGAATAATTTGTTGTACCACCATTGTAGCAACTGTTTGCAAGAACTGGTTTTTTTCCATCTAAAGGAATTTTGGCCCATTCTTCTATGCAGAATTCTTTTAATTCAGCCACATTTACAGTGCAGTGAAAATACTTCTACAGCACTATCAAGTGAATTGCTCAGCTTAAGTTGGAATATTACAGGGCTACTCAACGTATTTCACAAAGCCACCTTTCTTGTTTTAAAGGAAGAGTGAAGGTGTGGCTAACATTACTGCTTATTTGGTTTGCGGTACTAGAGATCAAGTGAGACATCCAGTGGTTATCATTTCTGTGGAAAACCCAGTGCTTAGCTAGGGCAGCTTAGCTGGCTATGTTACCTCATAGCAAGAAGGACCTAGCTTCCAGTTCAGTGTTAGCACATAAGATAAGATAAGATAAGATAGAACTTTATTAATCCCTCGGGTGGGTTCCTCTGGGAAATTGCATGCTTGTATGAGCTCTCTCCAGAGACCCTGGCTGGATCCCACTGTCCAAAGTTTTGAAACTCTGTACCAAAGACAAGCATATGTAAGTTTAACTGGCAATTCTAAATTGGCCAGAAGTGTTTATTTAAACTAGAACGGTTGTGTATCTGTGTTATCCCCGCAACAGATTTGTGAACCATCCATGACAGGTCGTCCATGATAGCCAAGTGGAATGCTTAGTTATACAAACCCAGACAGATGTTCCTAAAGTTTAAAAAAAAGTTAAAAAGTGACCTTGTATTCTATCTCATTTTTCCTAAAACTTTGCCTAACAAATGCTCATGAAAATGGTTAAAATAGCACATGAGAATGTTGAGGAAGTCAAGAGTTGGATTGCAGATGGGACTCAAGAACCACCTAACCAATGCCAATCATTTGCCTATAATTCCCAGTGGGTCTGTCCCATCCGGTGGAGCATAACTTGATGAGATTACTTTAATTTAGAAAGTGAAAGATAAATTAGGAGTATTTCCAGTTACTTCTCTCACTAATTTACACTTTTTCCATGGACTTGTACGTGAACATAATTCTCAATTAGGCCAAATTAAATTTAATAAAACACATTTTTTAACATTTGCTCACAAAGCAATTGTACACTTACAGCTTCAGTGTGAATGGGATGCACAGCAAACAGTAATGCTGCCACTAAGCTGGAAGTCTTGTCCAGGAACAATCGGCACACTCGCAGGAAAAGCACACATACGACAGCATGTAAAATGACATTGAGCAGGTGGTAGGAAGCTGCGCTGAGTTCACTGAAGAGGTAGTTCAGTCGAAAGGTGAGTACTGTCAGGGGTCTGTAAGATTTATGACTCCGTTCCTGTAGTGGGACACATGTTCAAGGTTTATTTCTTTCTAAATTACTTTGAGTAACAACAAATGACAATGAGACAAATTTGATCCACAATATAAAATTCTAAAGAGAAATTACATAATCCCGTATTGAGTTTGAGTCTTCTTAAAGCTTACCTCAGCCATGGGTGTTCCCCAGAAATCATTGAGAAAAAGGTTGTGGATTGGGGTTGATGGGCGCAGATCCTTGTTGTCAAGGATTGCTGAGACATCATCAAACACAAACCCGCATGACAAGCTGTTCCAGTAACACCCCACCACCAGTCCACTCAAAAGTAAAATCTCCTTCCATGACACAACAGCCATTGCTGACCAAAGCCTTCATTGATCACTGTGCAGGACAACAAAAGAATTAGTATTATTACAATTTTGATGGCATGACGATTTGTGAAATAGACACTTATGAGTTCAAACTTATTTCATCATTGGACACATATTTTCACTTATAGTGCAACTTTGTGATGTACGGTGTATGTAAACAAGTCTTCTTAGCCCGATTCCTCATCACAGCACCCAGTAAATTAAATGGCATGCAAGCATTACTTCTTAGAGTGTGCCTCCCTGGTTTGTAGATAAAGCTACAGAGCCAGATGTAACTGGAAATATAACAGCTAAATTATAGAACGAATAAACGTACAAGTGAGTAAATTTGTGCTTATTTGTTGAAAAAACGAATAGTTACAGCTGGCAGCAAAAGCAAAGGAGGGCGTACTCCAACGCGCTGTCGTGGCCAGCTAATATTACTTGAGAGAATTAGCTACGAGAAATCGAACACCAGGTGTTTGATAAATGAAATTCAGTCGGCATTGTGACCAATCAATAATGGTTACATAATGGCACAAAAAGCCCAAAAACAGCATGTAATGACAATTTCAGAGCCACCGTAGCTGCAACATAACATTAGCTAACGATGAAGCTAAATTAGCGGCTACAGCTAACTACCTTGTCGCCTGTGTTTAGGCTGGATAAGATGGGAAGAGAAGTAGCTTAGGTCTTTCTCACCGTGTCTATAACAGGGCTGGCAGTTGAGCTCATAAAACACACTTTAGCTGACAAAACATAGACGGAATACACAGTTCATCAAGCGGCGTTCCATATGTGCTAAGTAGCTTTGGCGAATACCCACTATAACTTCCGGTGCAGAGGTGACCGCGCAAGTTGAACCTAGCTAGATTTGATGCTTTTTGTGGACTAACTGACGTGAATATGGACAGTACCGAGTTGCAAAACTGCGACGATACACTTTAATAACTTTATACTCACCGTCTCGCTACGGTTTAGTTAAGTTTCCGGGAACTTTACCGATTTTTTTGTAGTTTTCTTCTGGAGTAGCTTCATTAGCTAACTGTTGTTGTCAGCCGTAACCTAGCAGCCAATGCGTCTCTATTCTATAACCGTAAATTTAAGTGCCACATCGATGTTATATCAGTTCCTATTTAGCTAAGTCTTTTAAAAACACATCATGGCCAAGATGCCTGCAGCTCTTAATTGGGATAAAATGTTGAGAATTGACCCAGAAACCCTCAATGAACGCGACAAAGACGAAGTGGATAAGGTCTTCGATCTGTTAGTTTTGGTAATGGCCCGTCGATGACATTATGCTATTTACTTCTGGACAAGAAGCAATGTTTTATATTTTTTAATTTGCAAATTCCATCAGCTCACTGAATGTCTGTCTTTGATGGTCGATGGAATAAAGACAGACTATAGTCCTGCTCATATTATTTTGAGTATAGCAATCACTTGATGATTGGTCAACAATTATGTACTTATGTGTGCTAAATTTTTCATGCCTTCGGTGACCATTGGATACAACACATAACAATCTAACTTATGCTGAAAGCTCTTGATGAATTTGCCGCATAAGCCTGAGTACTGCGATTGAACCTTGATCAGTCTTTGTACACCTCGTCATATTACACGTATAAATATAGATTGTTTTGGTCTAGGCAGTTGTGTCGTACAAGCATTGGTATTATGAGGTTGAATGACTCTACATTTGACTTTTCCCATGCAGACAGAAGAATGGGGTGTGAAGGATAAAGCTCCAGAGAACATTATTCAAGTCCTCAGGGTGTTTCAATCCCTCCTGAAGGTGTTCAGTTTTATTGTTTTTATATTCTGATCTCTCCCACGCACATCTGTGAACCACCCTACCAACATCTGTAATGTATTTTTGGGAAAGAAGAATATTCATAAAGGAGTCACACTACTGACCTTGGTGCTTTTACGTGTTTATGCATGAAATATTTCCTTTGAAATAATATTTGTTTCTCAACGTCTTCTCTACGTTTCTGTGTTAGATTAGAGATCGAGAACTTTCTGTTGCCTTCGACTTTATCGATGACATTGGTGTAAAACATGCTAGAAAAGGTTAGTATCATATAAAGTTTGTTAGACATTTTTCTTTTTTGTCTGTGAGGTTAAAAAACAACATCTGCATTATTTTTCTATGTTTTAGAAAAAGAACTCTTGGCTAAAGTGTCACAGTTGGAACAAGAACAGAAGGTAAAACAAATCTAGTTTATATATATATATATTTAAAAACTGTATATGTTATTGCTTACACATTATATATTGGGCATTTTTGTTGATCTGCTGAACTGTTATTTCTTCACATGGTTGAACTCAACCATCATTATGAATGTTTATGTTGTTTGATATCACTTTCTATGCTTATTTACTTCCTTTCAGCAGTGCCAACTCTTTCAGCCAATCATTGAACGCAACCCTCCTTATGAAGGGATTTGCTGTAGTGACCCCTAAGAAGATTACAGCTAATTCCTTGCGCACTCACAGAAATTGCTTATCGTTTTGAATTGTTAACCATTTTCAATTTTCCCAGGGTTGTGGATTGTCACTACTTATATTCTGGTTGTTTTTATGCCTTAAAACGTGAACAGAATGTTGTTTAACAACTTGGTCATGGAAATGAACACATATGAACAGATGGAGGTAATAAGACACTAAGAGATTTCTTTGTGGGGGTTGTTTGGGTGTGCATCTTGTCTCCTGTTTATACTACTCAGCTCCACAGCACTGTGCAGAACACCGGCTTTATTAGAGATCAGATTTGGCACCTTGAGACCCAGTTGGAGCAAAGGGAGAATGAGGTGACCCAGTTAAAGAAAGAAATGGGGAAGGAAAAGAAAACCAATGAGGAGGTATGAGCACTTTACTTGCCGTAGGTAGACTTGCAAATGTTAGCTTATTAGTTTGCACATGTTATGTTGACAAAGCGCTGGTAAAAAAAAAAAAAATGCTGGTGAAAAGATTGAATGTTACGTTAAACTGAAAATATTTATGTATGGACAAATTTATATACAAAAACAACCAATACAAGAATACGATACAAATGGTTTGACTCATCTGTTGCTTTGCTAATCTTGTTTGACATTGTTTGCTTCCACCTTTCTATCGTTTTCTGATGGTTACAAGGCAACAACAGAACGCTTTCGATGTTTCTACATTGTAAAGTTGGTTTTGTCTTTCTAGTTGGTTGTGCAAGTAGAGAAGGCTGAGGAAGTCATCAAGAAGCTGAAAAGAGAGGTATTTGATAGTTGACATTACACTCGTCATTTAATTTCATCCCTTGTTTAGTTATGATCCATTCGCACTTCATTTAAAACTTTTGTGTATTCATGCTTTACCTTCATTTTTTACTCATTATCTCCTTTTAATCTAGTCTTTTTTTCTGTCTCCATCTGTTCCGTGGTGTAGTTAGAAAAGCTTAAGAGGAAGGTAAGAAACAAAGGTAGTGTAGTTAAGTAAAATGAGGAATAGTTTGTAGGTTTTGTAGCAATATAAAGGTGTACATGAGGCTTTTTTGCATCACAGCTTTTTATAAATGTACATACAAAAAGTGAATAGGATGATGATAAGAAGTATATCATATGCAATATGAGATCCTTAACATAATGGAATTTTAGCAGAATTTAGGGTTTTTTAAAGGGTTTAAGTTTTGATTTTTGTGCACAAAGTGAACTTGACTAACCTGATAGATTATAAATTATAACACATTTTATATTTAATATAGCATAAGGTGACACCTTCTAGACTGTGTGTTTTCTTATGAACTATCATAGTAAAATCCATCGCTGTTCAAAGTATACTGAAAAGCAGGACAGGCTTGTATTTCAGGGGCTTCGAAAGTCAATTTAGTGTTTCCATATTTGTGAGTGAGCAGAGGAAATTTTTTTTGGTTCATTTTCTGAACTGACATCTGTGTTGCCGCATCACATCAGAATGAGCAGCTCCAGCAGGATGTGGACTTTTATCGCGGAGAGCTGGACCAGAAAGAGCCTATGTCTTCAAAAGATGAGAATGCTGAGACTCAGAGGAAGCTCAACCTTGCCAACCGCCAGCTTTACCAATGTTTAGAAGACCTGCAGGTACTGAAAATCTGTTTGTTTACTATAAAATCTGGTCAACTAGGCAACAGACTATTTTGTGCCAAGCTTGGCAATGGTGCCATGTATCGGATGCCCAAGGCCATCTTACGCTGCCTCATACATGCAAGATTAGTGCTGTTTGTAATTGTTAATTAAGACCTTTACTGCATATATTTATGGCTTTCATTTTTTTTTATTACATACTCTTTGTACTGCTGATTGATGTGTCTTAGACTACGCCCCCTAAAATTATGTTTATTGAATTATATTGTGTTTATTAGCGAGCAGAAGATGAAAACACACATCTGAAGACTGAGAATATGCAGATGCAGAGAAGCCTGGAGGAATCTGTGAAGGAGATGGAGAAGATGACGGATGAGTACAATAAGTTGAAGATTGTGGTGCAGCAGACTGACTCCATTATGGACCAGCTTAGGAAGGAGCGAGATCATACAAAGCTTCAAGTAAGATCCTTCTCTTCCCATATGGAAAAGATATATATAAATCTTATAAAGTTTGTATCTGTCTTGTATGAAACACATATAAGATCCATTGAAACATTATATAATGAAACTTGTATGTTTTGTATACTTACTAAAAAAATATATGAAAGTAATGAGAAAGTGGCCACTTTCATGAGTAAATCATATATGTTTTTACTATTTCTTTTCCATATGGGTTCACATACTGTTTTTTAATGGAGATAAGTTACCTGAATCCATTTATTATGTCACACTCTGCAATTTTTTAAGCTGATAAAATAATGTTTGCGTGCAAGGTACAGAATCATGGCTCCACTTTTTATGTGCAGGTCAGAGAGTTAACAGATAAGATTCATAGCATGACTGAAGAGAACGACCCTATTATGGCAGCTGTCAATGCCAAAGTGGAGGAGTGGAAGGTAAGCATTTAAACTTACTCTCCAAAGGGCAAGTTTTATTTGTTTAGTTTATTTCCTTTAAGCAGGTGCATTCAAGGAAAAACCTGCAACCTTAACCCTTACACCAAGGGGCTTCTGGTGCCTCTGTTAATCTTCACTTCTCCGCTTAAAACAAAGGATCACTGAACATTAATACTAATATTGATTAATACAACATTTACCTATGGGTATCCCTACATATGGGACTAGTCTCTTCACTGCCTCTTCACATAGTTTAAAACTACAACCCAAATTGTAGAAAAGACTTACAAATCTCATTGATCAATGTTTTACTCACAGTAGAACACAGAAAACATATCAAATGGTTAAACTGAGAAAATGTAACACTCGGAAATAAGGCAATTTTGAACATGTTGCAAAATATTAGACAGGCCTATATTTACCACTGTGTAACAGTCATTTTCATAAACATCTGATAATTGAGAAGACCAGTTCCTGGACTCTGGGAAAGTAATACTGTCTCATTTTTCTCTGATAGAGGATTCTAGCTGTTTCACAGTTAACAGCAGTTTATTTTCTCATTTCATAATGAGCCAAATGTTTTTGGCTGGTAAAAAATCGTTCACTCTTTGGAGTCTTCAACTTCAAAGTTATAACAGATGAAGTATGGGGCTTAGCATTGTCTTGCTGAAATGTGCAAGCCCTGTGTTGCTCTATATTTTTTTTAATGCGGTGCTGTCTGTGGGGCTGAAGATCAGAGGCACCCAGTACTGGTATTCAGCCGTCTCTTCTGGATTTCTCCAAATTTTCTGAATCTTTTGATGATGGTATGTGCTGTAGATATTTAAAGTATTTAAACATTTTTCTGACTTCCACAATTTTTTAGACAGACTGGTGAAGATCTTGCCCATCTTTATTTCTGAGAAACTTTGCCTCTATAAGATGCTCTTATAATAGTCTGGTGTCTCACTGACCTGTGGCCAGTTAACCTAGTTAGCTGCAAAATGTCCCTCCAGATGTATCTTTTTGGTACCATTTCAAGTTTTTTGTTGCACTCATCCCACCTTTTTAAACATGTGTGCTGCAATTGAATTCAAAGTGAGTTTCTATTTTTCGAGAAATACTAAAATGTCTAACTTTAAACATTTGATATGTTTTCTGGTGAATGAGATACAGTATGGGTATGTGAGCTTTGCAGATTCTGTTTTCATTTAAAGTTTGAACAGCATCCTAGCCTTTTTGAAATTGTGATTGTGAATAAATACTTTAGCTATGAATCTTTCATCTGTTTTATCTGGTTCTTACAGCGGGTACAGTGTTCTCAGGTTTCAAAGTCTCACCTTTACTTTTCCAAGAACACTGCTTGTCAATGTGGCCAGATTGCTCAGTCTTTCTCTTCTCGCACCATTGAACCTTCTTCTTGAAGGCATTGTCCATGTGGGCACCTGCAAATTTCAGTCACTGAGTTCATCACTGAGTTTTGTTAAACTATTCTACAGGACTAACATGAGTTTACTTTTGTTGTTCCTGATAGCTAGTGCTGTCTGGGAAGGACGATGAAATTTTGGTGTACCAGCAGATGATTCGTGACTTGAGGGAAAAGCTGCGTTCAGCACAGCTGGACTTGGACAAAAGCAACATTCTGGCCTTGCAGCAGGTCTGTTCAAAAATAGGGATGAAATAATCTCATTTGTGTATAAACATTTCTGACTTTCATCTCCTGCCATTGTGGTGCACTGAATGTATGTGATTGTGTAATCATGGCGACAGTTTTGTTTACGTGAACACAAAAACCCGAGCTCAGCATAGGAATGCAACTTTTACCTTATCTTAAAAGTGATTTGGGGACGTTTTATAACACATTTCACCACAGACTTTGTTATTAATGGATCTGAGTGTTGTGCTTGGATATACATCTATGTTATTTTATGTCACCTTATCATAGAAAAGATTTTTATTTTACCCACATTTTTTTCTGAGGACGTTTGCTTAAATAGAAAGAAAAGCATACTTTTACTTCACTGTTGCCAAAAAAGTAAAACTAAAACAAAACAGTTTGTTACAGATATAATTCTTATCAACCTTATATGCATAAATAAAATACTGTGATAAAATAACCCTATGTACATCTTAAATGCTCGGGGGGGGG
>NW_005187444.1:3752042-3773569 GCF_000239375.1 Pundamilia nyererei | reverse complement strand
GGTCATTGTTTATACGTTTATTTTTATTCTTTGGAACAGGGGCATCCTAATTTGGAGGTTATAGTCATATCTTGTTTTCCACCTATCTGTATCTATGTGTATGTCATGTTTCTTCTTTTGGTTCTCTCTCTTTGCCCTGTCTTTACATATAAATCTATCCTTCCTTCCATGTCTCTTGCTGCCCTGGGTCAGGTCATATATGAGCTCTGCGCTGTAAGTTTCATCCATCGTGGGCCTCTTATCTTGTAACCTCCCGTTGTTTTCGGTCCATAACGTTCTCCAACAATGAATGTGTAAATATTTATGTGTGCCACAGCTGTGCAAAATGTGTCTAACATTGAAATCCTGATAATTCTGTGTTTTGTGTTGTGTTGTGTTTTGATTTTGTGGTGAATATCCTAAAGGCTGTCCAAGAGCGTGATAATCAGATCAAGATGCTGAGTGAGCAGGTGGAGCAGTATACAGGGGAAATGGAGAGGCACACCCTACTTATTGAGGAGCTAAAGACATCTACGAAGAAAGACAGAGGTTTATACATCCCTGTTTAATTTATCAAATGTTGTTCATTAGCCTCTCTTCTGACAGTTGTTGATTGCAGACATTTGTAGTTACGGGGAATGCCCAAAAAGAGCAAACTGTAGACCAACAGGTTAAGTTAACCTTAAAAAAATACCAAACATCAAAATATAATCATCATAAAAGATATATGTTCTGAATATATCTGAATTTTTGAGATAGATGTTTTGGTTTTGGGTTTGTTTGTTTGTTACATTTTTGAGATTCATGATTAAACTAAAATTTAAACTGTTTAAATTAGAACTGATAAAACATGGTTGCATGCCTAAGAAGGTAAATGGCTCAGAACTTGCAGGTGCCACTGAGCAGTTTATGTATTTTAATGTGAGTCAGATTTTTCCCAAGTGTTTTTTTTTTCTTTAAACAGAGCAAGGGATTTTGGACATAACATTTCTTAGCATATTAGCTTTTTGGATTTTTTTTTTTGTTACCAGTGTCAGTGTTATTAGCCCCCAAAAAACTGACCTTTTAATGAGACATAGGAGAAACCACAAACCACTGATGTGCAATGAAGAGCTTAAAGCTTATGCTCAAAGCTTGTAACATCGAGTTAAAACTGAGTGTCATCATCAGTGTTTCCAAGTATCAAGAACTGGAGTAATCATCAAGAATTCCAAGGAGTTGCCACAAAGCCTGGAAGTGAAAAATTTCAAAGAAAGAAAACTAGTGAGAAATGTGCTCAGACATACAGTGGGGCAAAAAAGTATTTAGTCAGCCACCGATTGTGCAAGTTCCCCCACCTAAAATGATGACAGAGGTCAGTAATTTGCACCAGAGGTACACTTCAACTGTGAGAGACAGAATGTGAAAAAAAAAAAATCCATGAATCCACATGGTAGGATTTGTAAAGAATTTATTCGTAAATCAGGGTGGAAAATAAGTATTTGGTCAATAACAAAAATACAACTCAATACTTTGTAACATAACCTTTGTTGGCAATAACAGAGGTCAAACGTTTACTATAGGTCTTTACCAGGTTTGCACACACAGTAGCTGGTATTTTGGCCCATTCCTCCATGCAGATCTTCGAGAGCAGTGATGTTTTGGGGCTGTCACCGAGCAACACGGACTTTCAACTCCCACCACAGATTTTCTATGGGGTTGAGGTCTGGAGACTGGCTAGGCCACTCCAGGACTTTCAAATGCTTCTTACGGAGCCACTCCTTTGTTGCCCGGGCGGTGTGTTTTGGATCATTGTCATGTTGGAAGACCCAGCCTCGTTTCATCTTCAAAGTTCTCACTGATGGAAGGAGGTTTTGGCTCAAAATCTCACGATACATGGCCCCATTCATTCTGTCCTTAACACGGATCAGTCGTCCTGTCCCCTTGGCAGAAAAACAGCCCCATAGCATGATGTTTCCACCCCCATGCTTCACAGTAGGTATGGTGTTCTTGGGATGCAACTCAGTATTCTTCTTCCTCCAAACACGACAAGTTGAGTTTATACCAAAAAGTTCTACTTTGGTTTCATCTGACCACATGACATTCTCCCAATCCTCTGCTGTATCATCCATGTGCTCTCTGGCAAACTTCAGACGGGCCTGGACATGCACTGGCTTCAGCAGCGGAACACGTCTGGCACTGCGGGATTTGATTCCCTGCCGTTGTAGTGTGTTACTGATGGTGACCTTTGTTACTTTGGTCCCAGCTCTCTGCAGGTCATTCACCAGGTCCCCCCGTGTGGTTCTGGGATCTTTGCTCACCGTTCTCATGATCATTTTGACCCCACGGGATGAGATCTTGCGTGGAGCCCCAGATCGAGGGAGATTATCAGTGGTCTTGTATGTCTTCCATTTTCTGGTGATTGCTCCCACAGTTGATTTTTTCACACCAAGCTGCTTGCCTATTGTAGATTCACTCTTCCCAGTCTGGTGCAGGTCTACAATACTTTTCCTGGTGTCCTTCGAAAGCTCTTTGGTCTTGGCCATGGCGGAGTTTGGAGTCTGACTGTTTGAGGCTGTGGACAGGTGTCTTTTATACAGATGATGAGTTCAAACAGGTGCCATTCATACAGGTAACGAGTGGGGGACAGAAAAGCTTCAGAAGATGTTACAGGTCTGTGAGAGCCAGAGATTTTCCTTGTTTGAGGTGACCAAATACTTATTTTCCACCCTAATTTACGAATAAATTCTTTACAAATCCTACCATGTGGATTCATGGATTTTTTTTTTCACATTCTGTCTCTCACAGTTGAAGTGTACCTCTGGTGCAAATTACTGACCTCTGTCATCATTTTAAGTGGGGGAACTTGCACAATCGGTGGCTGACTAAATACTTTTTTGCCCCACTGTAAGTGAACGACTTAAAAAAAAAGTGCGAATTGTAGTCTCAAAGAAGACAGTCACTAGAACCTTGCACAGGAGTGAACTCCTAGGTTGCAGTCAGCCTGGAGAAAGATTATGCACACTGGAAACTCGGCCTTTGAGACGAAACTAGAGCTCTTTGGCCTCAGAGATGTTGTTTATGTTTGGAGGAAGAAGGGAAAAGTGTAAAATCAAAAGAAAATCACAGTGCCATATAGGGTGCATCTGGCTTGTCGTTTTGTCTTCCAGCACATCATGATCCCAGCACGTAGTAGCATCCAGAAATCCAAAGTGAACTTTACTGTATGGCTTCCAGAAAGCCCTGACTTGAATCCCTTTGAAAATGTGCATTGTAAACTGAAGACAAAATTTCTGCCAGAAAACCATCAAATCTGGAGGAACTTGAAAGATTTGCCAAAGAACAATGGGCTGAAATTGCTCAGGAAACATGTGCGAGACTGTTGTTAAAAGGCTTTTTATTCAGCAAAAAAAACCCTGGTGATTGGGTTCATCATTTTGACCCTGGTAGTTTTAGCTTTTTGTAAAAGAATTTTGCCTCATATATCTGTCTGTCTATCTATCCACACACACACACACACACACACACACACACACACACACACACACACACACACACACACACACACACATATATGCATAATTACAATTACATTTGTCATTTGTTCTTGAAGGCCTCCCACCTACCTTACAGCAGAAGAAAATGGAGGGGCTGAAGTTAAAGCTAGAAGCTGCAGAGACAAGAGCAACGGAAGCAGAGCATGCGGTAAAACTAGCAGAAGCTCATGCTGAGGAAAAAGACAAAGCAGTTATTGAGGCTTCAAACCGCTTGAGCCAATATGAGTCTGTAAGTCTGCAAACATTTTTTTTGTTCCTCATTTTTTTCTGTTTTATTTTGGCTTTCAGTAAAATGTTTGCAGCCAAATTAAATTATTTGTGACTTAATTTCCAGGAATTGATGCATGTGATTTTTTTTTCCTTTCCCCATCCATCCTCACTTTTAATAGAGACATTGAAATGACAATGTGACTATGGTGTGATCCACGTGCTTTTTTTGGTCTACAAACATGGTGTTTGTTTTTCACCATGCCAAATCACATCCTGATTTCCACAAAAAGCATATGAGTTAAAAACAAGGAAAAAAGACATTTAGACAAGACTTGCTTTTTGGTGAATGAAACACTTTGAACAACAACTTGGTTTCTGTTTTACAGGGCACTTATGGCCTGGAAGCAGCCATTGCAGAGATCAAAGAGTGTAAAAATCTAATTAGAGAGAGAGAATGTGAGGCAGAGGCCATGACCAAAGAGATCAACCAGCTTGAGATGAGAATCAATGACCTCATGGACGAAAACGAAGGTTTTAGAGAAAAACTAGGTCAGATGTTTTTTTGTTTTTTGTTTTTTTTTTTACTTGAATGGTCACATTGCTCAGTATATTTAGACAACACTCACTGACGTGGAACTATAAAATTAATTTAGCTTTTGTTTATACTGATCTTGACTCCGAAGGTCTGGAACCAAAGCAGGAAGTGGATCTGACAGAGTTTAGGCGTGCCACAGATCTCAGACAGCGCCGGTACAAAGCAGAAAACCAAGTGCTCACCAAAGAGGTATAATGGGAATTATACTGGTTAAAGCCAATATTTTTATATGTAATTTTGCTCATGAGCGTCTTCTACTAACACCCTGATTATTTTCTAGATTGAACGACTTGAAGAGGAAAGACTGGAATTAAAGAAACAAATCAGACGCATGGTGAAGGAAAGAGGTGACATTAAAATCACTCGGTTTAATTCCACAGATTGTTCCTTTAAAAAGTATATTTGTATATCAGCAACTCTTTTCACCCATTCTGAAAAGCTCATGTGTAGTTGGTTCACCACATCTATCGTGTAAGGCAGGGGTCGGCAACCTTTCTGATGATGAGTGCCATCTAAAATTTTATCAGAAGTCAGTGTGCCATATGATTGCATTAGCAATAAATGTAATAATGCTCTATATGAACAGTTACACACTATATAGAACCACTTTATAGAATTATATTTGTTCGCAGATGTTGGCAGCTATCAGTGAATAGTTATCAGCTATTTTGAAACAAAAAAAAGACACTTTTTATCCATAACAAGAACTCCATAACAGCAAATGAACTGTACAACAGAAAATGTGTGTTTGTTAATACAGGGATACACATGTTAATGTGATCTCTCGTCTCCCACTCAGAGACACAGGTCTCTGTGTGTCCAGCATTCAGACGGCTACCTGAGGACACTCATGTGAGAGAAAATCTGTTCACACAGATATGTAGAGCCAAGTACTCTCAATAAGGCCTCTGCAATGTTCTGAAGACAGTTAAATTTGTCAGGTAGTGATGTCCAGCAGGTGAAAATATAAGCTCCATGAACACGCACAGCTGTGGATTCCAGCTGCGTTTGTAGTTCTGCAAACTTTGATCCCCACAGAGTCGAGCTTTTCAGTTCAATCAGCTGTATTTCTATGTCCTCTGTCCAGCCAGTTAATGCGAGACAAATCTAGCTGCTCATTAAAGCTTTCTGGTTTGATCAGAAAAGAAAACATTGGTCCATACACCTGAAAGTCCTGAAAACGCATTGTGAATTCTGTCTTGAGTCTACGGCTGTATTGGTGTATTTCTGCGGTGCTGATGCTGCTCTGAGCGGACAGCTCCTGAAGCATTTCAGAATCAGAATCAGAATACTTTATTAATCCCGAAGGAAATTTGAAGTGTTGGAATGTGGAAATTTCAACATCGCTTGAAAAAACTGCCAGCTAGCCACATCCCTGTTATTTTTAGCCAACTATAAGTTGAATCTGGTAGTTGGGGTTGTTAGCTAAGATACCGTCATTAAGAATTGGCACAACTATGCGAGCTCATTTGCGATGTGCACCACTGGCCTGGCCAATAATTTTTTAATGCACCTTCTCAGATTAATTAGCTGTGCGTTGTGCGCCGTGCCATCAGTTAACCCAGCTGGCGCACGTGCCCAGGGTTGCCGACTCCTGGTGTAATGTCTCCACAAACAGGCACATAGGCCTCAGTAAGGAGCCTTGTCCACTATGTTAATGTGAAATTTATGTCTCTCAAATCCAGTTGTCCCCTATTATATACACAGACATGAAACCTACAACACTCCTTTAAGGTTCCCGGTCAGACCAAACTCATTTTCATCCTTTTGTGACACTTGCTGTCAGTTTTAATGGAAGGGACATATGAACACATTGGCCCGATGATATCTTTTCCTTGCAGGGTTTTTCCACCTAAAATGTATTTGTTTGAACCAAATCTATTGGTTTAGCTTGTACAAAAGGAAGACATTTAGCTATTTTTCTCCTGACTTCTCTTGAATTTTGAGTTTTGTTTCAGACATGCATTTTAAAAAAATGTTGCTCTTAATCAGCTGTGTCTACAGGGATTCCACAGTCAAGCTTACTGCTGGAGGAAGATGTTAGACCGAGCAGGGCGGCACAGCTGTCGCTCAATCAGAGTGGCATGTACACAGATGAAGAAACCAGGCGCAAAGTAAGACTCTCAGTAGTGACATCACCTCTTGCCACCTGACTTAGTGCCCTATATTAAAAAAGAAACATTCTCATCAAACAAACTAAGTGAGAATTATAATTTTATTTCATATTATTCAGTGAAGAATGCACCCTTTGTTGCATATTGCTTCCCATGGAATACCATGGGAAAGGGTTATGTCAAAGTTTTCAGGGTTTTTAATTTGAAACGTTACGTTAACACTGCATTTCAGAATGAGTACCTTGAAAAAGAGTTAAGCAAAAAGGAGCGAGAGCTGGAACTTCACCGGACCCAGTTTCAGGTCAAATGTAAGTGTAGTCCTGCTCTGACTTCCACTTAAAGTTCACACAGATGTTTTTACACTTGAGTCACTGTAGCATCTGTACATTATGTAATGAGACGATGATCAATGCAATATATACTGTATTGCCAAAAGTATTCACTCACCCATCCAAAAGATTGAATTCAGGTGTTCCAATCACTCTTAGGCATAAAGACTGCTTTTACATATGTTCATGAAAGAATGGCTCGCTCTCTGGAGCTCAGTGAATTTTAGTGTGGGACCGTGATACAATTGGCAGATTGTGATTGGCAATCCATAATCTGATGTATGAGTCTAGGTTTGGCGGTTGCCAGGAGAACAGTACTTGTCTGACTGCATTGTGTCAAATGTCAAGTTTCAAATCTGGTGGAGAGGGGATTATGGTGTGGGGTTGTTTTTCAGGAGTTGGGCTCAGCCCCTTTGCTCCAGTGAAAAAAAAACTCTCAATGCTTCAGCAAGACATTTTGGACAATTTCATGCACCCATGCAGTCTTGTGGGAAGAGTCTGGGGACGGGCCCTTCCTGTTCCAACTTGACTGTGTACCAGTGTACACAGTCAAGGTCTGTAAAGACATAGAAGAACAAGTTTGGTGTGGAAGAACTTGACTGGCCTGCACAGAGTCCTGACATTAACCTGACAGAACATCTTTGGGATGAATTAAAGGGGAAGCTTCTGAAAGAATGGTAAAAAAATTCCCATACACACTCCTAAACCTTACGGAAAGCCTTCCCAGACGAGTTGAAGCTCTTACAGCTGCAAAGACATCACATTAAACCCTTTGGATTAAGAATGAGATCCCACTCAAGTTCGTGTGTTCGTGTGTTCGTGTGTTCGTGTGTGTGTGTGTGTGTGTGTGTGTGTGTGTGTGTGTGTGTGTGTGTGTGTGTGTGTGTGTGAAGGCAGACAAGCGATTACTTTTGGCAATATAGTGTATTTAAAACATTTTTATCTGAATGATTTATCTCTGGGGTACTGCTTCCCCATTGTTATTCATTCCTGTGCATGAACTCTTAGTGGAAGAACTTTCAAAGGTGAAAAAAGATCTGGAGGCTGCTCTGAAAGATGTCCTTCAAGCAATGAGGATTAATCAAGAGGCTGTTTCTGTTCCTAATCTGGAAAGGTTGGCCAATGTAAGTATGCATGAAAACTGATGTGAAACAGTGCTTAGTTTAAGACGACATTTGATTAATAGATAGTGTTTTTCAACGTGTTTCACACGGGCTCACTTTACATCATGCCTTTACACGTAGATAAGCTGAAAACAATGGACTTTGTCACTCGTCTGCATTTTACCGTTGACCTTGTCATTTGATGAAACACAGGGTTTGCCTCATAGCAACCTGATAAACAAATGTGGTTAGCTTCAAAGAAAAAGGCAAGAAAGCCATGCAACATACCAATCAGCAAGGAAGTAGCAGATGCTAGCACACACCAAACACATGAAAATCAATCTTGGATAGTGGCATAAATGTATTTTTATCCTCTACAACTGTTGCATCGAGGATTTGAGAATAGCTGTTTTTTTTGGGGGGTGGCAGTAAACTTTACTCATTCTCTTACAGGCTTTAGATGTCAGTGGCATGGGTGGCCAGTCTGAGTCAGCCCCACACTTCAGGTCCCAAATACACCAGCTGGTGGGGAGAAATGAAGAACTGAGGCAGGAGCTAAAATCAGCTCGTGAGGAGGCAACCGACAGCTTGAGTCAGCTTGCCAGAGCCAAAGAAAAGGTAGATTAATATGATTTAAGTTAATTACACAAATTAATAATGTGGTGGACTGGCAGCTTTATTTGGCCATATTTCTGTCTTTGGCAAGAAAACAAAGCGGTATGATTTCTCAACTTTCTCAAAGCCAAGCATGTATTAAACTCTAGTTATGGAAGCCCAAATCCCAGTGGTAATGGTTGCGTGTTTCTTCTCCAAATCAAAAAAAATTATTTTCTTATGTAAAAGTTTGTAACCACTGAAATATAAAGATTTATGAAGATAGCTGCATGCCTGGCATGGGCTCCATGGCGGAGAGTCATTAACATGTCTAGAAGATATTTCTTTCCTTTTTTTTTGGTCTGGTCAGTCGCCTGTTTTTGATATCTGCTACTTCTGTTTCATATAATGAAAGAAACGAGGTAAACAAACTTCTGTCTCAACTGTTCGGCATGCATTCAGTTTCAATTTTCAAAATGATAAAACTTTCTTACAAATAACACTTAACAAAAGCCACATTATCCAGAACACAGACAGTAACAATTTTGTTTAAAATGGGGAAGCCTCCTTTACAGAACTCCTCTGCCATTTCTCCAGTTTTATTTTCCAATAAGATTTTCTCTTTTTGTTGATTATTCTTTTTCATTATTTATTCCTTTGTCTGATAATTTTTTTCACAAGTAGTGTAGTGTTATTTTAATCATCTATGTATTACTGCCTTTAGTCTCAATAATGTTTTGTTACCTTATGTTTGTGGTACATTACAATGGCCTCCTCACATTCAGTAATCAAGCAATCCATGCCGTATTGTCCCAAACTGTGCTAAATAATACTTTGAATCTAGAGACAAATGCAGGAACTTTTTGATAAACAACACAACGTTTAATAGCCAGGTTTTGCTTGTGATTTTTTTTAAATTATCTGTGCCTGTTAGATATGCCAACTTGAAAGTGAGTTGGAGTTGCTCAGGAAGTCTGGCAGTAATGGAGTCGTCCTCAGACCTCTGACCCTTCCCGAGGGCCTGGAGCCCAGCAGCACTGAAGTCATCAGTTCCCTGAATGAGTACGCCGTTCGACTCCTTCAGGTTAGTGTCGCTGTCTTCCAATAATAAGATTGGGAAGAACTATAAACTAATTGTTTCAAGTAAAATCTAAATAAATTGATCATAATTATTTAGGAGCTCAAAAACAAGGAGGAAAAAATGCAGAAACTTGCAGGTGCTCTGGAAGAATACAAGGAGAAGTTTTCTGTTATTAGCCATCAACAGGGACTTCTCTACAAAGAGTACCTGAGGTGGGTTATCATGAAAGGTTTTGCGCATTGTGGGTGATTTATTTACATGTAAGAATCTCAAATATTTTCCTGTGTTTTTCTCAGTGAGAAGGCAAAGTGGCAGAAGGAGAAGGAGACATTCACAGAGATGAAGAACAGGCTGGACAAACAAAAGCAGGTGGATGACGTTAAAATCAAAGAGTTCAGTGTAAGTCAGCTTTAAAAGGTTAATAATACTTAAATGCTACAAGATGCACTGTGTTTATTTTGCAAACACTTTCAATGTGGCTCTCATTCACTCACATAGACATATGGTTTACGATGATTCACTGTTAAAGGCTGACAACATGGAACTAAATGTGTCTCAGACAAATTACTGGAATATTTTCCTTTAACTCAATAAACATAAAATGCACATTAGGGGAACAGACAACTTGTTCTGGTGTGTAGTGTGCAATATCAGCAAGTCGACCAGCAGCTCTTAAGTGATTAAATAACTATGTTTTGACATTTTTACAAATTTGAGATGTACAAATATAAAATATCAGGGTAGAATTTTGCTGTGCTTCTTTTTCCTTCTGGTGTCAGTTTTATTTGTTTTGTGCATTTATGTTCAATATAGGTATTTGTTGTGCCTGGAAATGAACAAATAAATGAAATGAATGAATGAAATGAAATGAAATTAAGAGCAATTATTCACCTTATCTATCAGGATCTGCTGGACACACTTCAGAAGGATCCAGAGGACATCAGAAGACAGCTGAGTGAAGCAATTCGTAAGCTGACAGTGCTCAAAGTTAATGAGAAGAAACTGGCGCGACGCTACACAACCCTGCTGGAACAAGAACAGCACCTCCGCAAGGAAAACGGCAAGCTAAGAGATGAGAGCAGCCAGATGCAGGTTTCGGTCACTCAGAGGATAGGTTACCTTCAGAGATACAAGGTACCAAGAAGCTAAATCCCACCAAAAGCCTTGGGGGGGAAACCAATTCTTATCTATTGTCTTTTATCGCAACTAGGTGAGACTATATAAAACATTTTACATAAAAGTTTCTCACTCAAAGTTTTCTTTAAATAACAGAAAATAATTTATGAAATATTGTGAACATTTCTATCAGAGAGAGTGTAGCAAAAAGTTGTGTTTTTAGCACTACTGTATGTTCATTCAGCACCTTTCTAACGTCATTGCCTTTTATTTGGTCTTTAGGAAATGGCTGCATATAAAATAGCAGCACTACAGAAAGCTTTGGATGATAGTGTGCCCTCATCAGACCTGGAGAAGGCTAACAAACAGTACACAGAGCTAACAGTCAAATACAGAAACATGCTACAGAGAGACAGCCACCTCATACAAAGAACCACCAACTTAGAACATTTGGAGGTATTAAAAAAAACATTTCCTGACCAGGTTTGTCCCAAATCTCATGTTGTGTTCTTGACTAATGATAACACTTTATTAATCTTTTTTTCCCTTCCTCTCAGAGTGAGAATGAGTCTCTCCGAGAACAAATCTCTGCCATGAATAAAGAACTGGAGATCACGAAGGAGAAACTTAATACTTTAGAGCAAAGATGGGAGAACATCCCTTCAACAGGTAAACTAAGGATATTGATCATTACAAACAGTTTTGTTTGTAACAAAATTCATCATATAATGATGTGAGTGTTGGCCACAAGTACAACATTAAAAACTGATTCCCACCTTCAACAAAAACAATGGTGGGTGGGGTGGGTAGAAGAATCAAGAATCACATCTGAACTGCATATCTGAAATAAATTGGTCTGAAAGAATTTTGGTTCAACCTCAGTTTTTATAAATTTGATCCTATTTTTGTCCATAAAGAGGTTTAAGGGAACATCTTGTAGTTCACTATAAATATTTTGAAGTTAGAATAAAAGATGTTCCAGCATTTTTGGATTCACAACAAGGTATCACAGTCTATGAAGGCTTTTACAAGCTGAAGTTCCCGCCATGAAAACATTTACTGGGCTGTGGTAAAACCGCTGGAATAAACCAAGGGCACAGGCTTCCCACAGGGCCAAAAATTACAGTTATTTATGTCTACTGCTTTCTTCCTGAGCTTTCATCTACTGTATTGTCCTGCATGCAGTGTTGTAAGACAGCTTGAATACATTTAGTGCTCATTGGATCTGAGCCATAGCTAGTGGGGTCATTGCATTCCTGTCTCAACAATGAGGAGGTTGGGTAAAATTCATCATATAATGATGTGAGTGTTGGCCCGGCTGCAACATTAAAAACTGACTCCCACCTTCAACATAAACAGTGTAGGGGTGGGTAAATTGTATAACAATCACATTTTTGAATTTCATATCTGAAAGCAAATTGGTATGAAACAATGCTCGTAGACAGTTGTGTATCATTTTTGCTGGATAACTGCTTGAAGTTTTGCGAATCCTCAGTTCACCCCACAGTTTGTCAAAGAGATTTATGTCAGGGCTTTGTGCAGGCCATTCAATAACATTCACTTTGGTCTTCTGGACATAGTTCTTGACCATGTTTTGGGTGTTTGTCATGCTAGAAGACAAAACGATGACCTAGACCCAGTTTTGCTGCTGCTTAAAGTTTTCCTCCAGATTCTTCACGTATCCTTCCTTCTTCCTGATTCCTTCCACCTTGACGAGATTCCCAGTTCCAGGCGTACTGAAACATCTTAACAGCATAATACTCTCACCACCATGTTTTACTGTGGTATTCTTTAGGTTGTATGCTTCTCCATTCTTTTTCCAAACTATGTTTTAACAGTCTGTTTTTAATCTCATCTGATGAGCGTCAAGTACACAGAATCTTTCTCCAGGTTGCCTATAGCATCCTTCAACATTCAATTCATTCCTGTGCATGGTTCTAGTGATTGTCTTCTTTGACACTACAATTCCTAACTCTTTCTAACTCATTCACTAGTGTCTTGGCAGTTCTTTTGAATCTTCAGGCACATTTCTCATTAGTTTTCTTTCCAGAGTCTTTGAAATCTTTCACTTTGTACCTCTGCCAGGGTCACTCTGCACCGTGTGGCTCTTCCTTGAATTTCAATTTCAGTTTCAGTTTTCAGTTTTATTTGTCATATGCAAGTTAGCACAGGGTCAATATTGCAATGAAATGTGTTTGACGAGCAGCAGTCACTCAGCAGCATGAATTTCTTGATAATAGTTATCGTTCCAGTTCTTAACACGCGTAAACGCTCAAGTTTAAAGTGGTTGTTTTTGTTTTGGGAGTGTTGTTTTTTGCACGTGCCTAGTCAAAACCTTCCTGAGGTTTTTCTGCCTGGAAGATAACCCTCAGTTTTAACGTGGTTTTACATGCTTTGAGCACTACAAAGTCACAGCAGTCAGTTTTTCAAATAACTAATAATATTTGACCTTGGTCATTTTTGTTTGTTCTGAAATCATTCTGTTATCGTGTGCCAACAGAAGTAACTTGTGCTTTCTAAATAAAATTAGTATGATAAGAATTTCTATGTCGAAGATTGATTGCTCTGTTAAAAAACGCACTCAGGAAATTTTTGGCTAATAATTTTGTCCTTATCTGTATACAATGCCACAGTTTAACATCATTTAAGTAAATTTTGCATATAATCTTTATATTTGTATTTAATATATTGTGTGTGTTAAATTATCATTCCACACTGTTTATTATTTTATTATCAGGAGAAGAAAATGAGATGGATAAGGCAGAAAAGGCATCACTCAACAATGAGATGATATCTGCTGCAAGACGAATCACCACTTTAGAGATGAAGGAGCTGAATGAGAGGCAGAGAGCTGAGCATGCCCACAAAATGTATGAGCACGTGAAGAACTCACTTAAGCAGGTGGAGGAGCGCAATGTGGAACTGGAATCCAAGTTTGTGGAAGTATGAGACCAAGGAAATAGACAGATATGTTTTTCTGTGGCACATGAAATGTGTTGTTTTCCCAGCCATCACCATGACCATCTTTTAACATATCTAAAAGGCTATTTGGTTCACCTGACACATAATGTTACAGTGAGAGAAGTGAATTCATTTTGATTGGACTGGATTTGCATTTTTATGCTATCCAGAACCTGCTCAAAAAGAATTTTTTATTTCATTATCTTAACATTTTAGTTCACAACCTTTGCGATATATCTCGCTTGTCAGTCTCTATCAGGTTGTGGGTGTTCAAAAAAGAATTTATATGACTCTTATCAAGAAGTCTTACTTCTGTTTCTCTTTAGTTGACTAAGATGAATGTGGAGGCCCAAAGGCTTGAGCGGGAGCTGAGAGATGAGCTGGCAAGCAGCGTGAGCAAAGCTGCGAGCGATGCAGACAGAGCCAAGATTGCAGAGCTGGAGAAGGCAGAGGCTGAGCTTCGCAATGAGGTTTCTAAGTGCGTCTGACAGCGACTATGCCTTAGATTGATTTTTGTTTTTGTTTTGTTTTTTGCTCTCTATTGTGTGCTCTAAGTTTTGATAAGCACTGCAATCACAATCATCCCGTGTGTGTGTGTGGAGGGGGAGGGGGGTGGATTTATAGAAGCATAGGTTTTGAGGTCACAGCATTGTATTCAAGATCAAGCATCAGGATCCTATCAAAGATAAGCTTGTCCTTGTCAGGGGGGTTCAAAATATTACAAGCAAGTTTGTTTTTTATGATTGTTTAGTATTGATTGATACCACTACCACCATTTATTCATTCATCAATAATTAAAGACAATGATCACAGTGTTTCACTATAAAATACCAGATCATTAACAAAAATTAAAAAACACCTAAACTAATACGCAGCTGTAATGTTGGTATTTAAAGGGATTCATTATTTTATTTTAAAAACAAAACATAAAACATGTTATGTTGCAATTTCTATGCTTTTTTCCCTTTGGCAGGCTTCAGGAGGTCTCTGATGTGGCTGTGACACAGGTGTCTGCTCTACAGGCCAAACAAAAAAGCAACGAAAAAGAAGTGGAAACTTTGAGGAGGCAAATATTGGACTACCAGGTAACTTGGTTTTGCTTTCAGCTTCTTTACTTGAGTTTACGTTGTTTAACCTGATGACTGTGTTGATAAAAGAACTTTCTCAAGCAGGTCCTTTACTGCACTTTCTGTTTGTTGCCATTTGACAGTGAGAGATACTTTGAAATCAATCATTGCAACTTTTTATGGTGATTTGTACAGATTTTCAGATCTTTGCTTTCAACAAAAAAGTGGAACAAATGTCAGTGGTTTGTTAAATTCTCACATGTCTGCGAGACAAAAATCAAAGAGAAATCATGCTTTGTTTTTCACTCAGTCGCAGTCAGACGAGAAGGCCCTCATTGCAAAGCTTCACCAGCACATTGTGGCTCTGCAGCTCAGTGAGTCAGATGCTTTGGGAAAACTTGAGGCTGCCACCAATCACATCCAGCAGTTGGAGGCCTACAAGCTGCGAGCTGAACAGCGGCTCGATGCAAGTGAGCGTACTCTGTTTCTCGCTCGCCAAGAGGGCAGAAACCGCTCGAAGCACCTACGGCAGACTATCCAGTCGCTCCGTAGGCAGTTTGCAGGTGCGTTGCCACTTCCTCAGCAGGAAAAGTTCTCTTTGACCATGCTGAGCCTCCAGGAGGACCGAGCAAAAGCTCAAGAGGAGAAAAAGAGGGCAGAGCAGGAGAGCAAGAGAGTGGAGGGAAGGGCAGAGGAGCTGGAATTAAAGCTGCAAGGGCTGGAAGAGCTCGTCTCAACCCTAAAGGATGTGAAAGGGGCCCAGAAGGTTAGTGGGGAGTAATATTCTTGAGATCACATCTTGTCTTGTTTTGACAGTTGCCAAAAACCACACTGTCTATGACTTAAACCAGGTCACTGAGTGGCACAAAAAGATGGAGGAAACTCGCCTGCAGGAGCTCAGGAAAGGCAGGGAACTGGTGGTCCAGAAGGAGGAGATAAAATATCTCTGGAACCTTGTAAAGGAACAGGAACAAACCATCCACTCACTGGAAGAGGATATTGTTCAGCAAAAGACTGTGAGCGAAAAATTAATTCTTACACACACCCAAATTTGCTCATTTTTCAATCACTATAAAATTCAAATTTTATTTGTCACATACACAGTCATACACAGTACGATATGCAGTGAAATGCTTACACAACTGCTCGTGACATAAAGAGAAAAAAAGGCTATGAATAAGATAGGAAATAAATATGAAAATTAAAAGGTAAATTTAACTAGGAAGGAATAAAATGAAATATATAAATTAAAGTTGAAAATAAAATAACTGTACAACAAAATACACAAATACACAGTATAGAAATATATAAGAATGTATGAAGAAATATAAATATATATATATATATACAATAACAGCAGCTGTACAGTATTAAGTGGAAATGAAGAAATATAATGTCCAGTGTTGTGCAATCAACACATGAGAGTTACACAGAAATTGAAATGATTGTGGGCTGATTAAACTGCAATGAGTGGAGATTTTTTGTGAATACATATTTAGGAAACTTATTAATGAGGTTTTAGGTGCATAAGCGCTTCGGGGTAATGCAGTAATATCTTCTCATTACTGTATAAAGCTTCACGAAGAATGCCAGCTTGCATGGGATCAGCGAGAGGTGGAGATGGAGCGTCAGCTGGACTATTATGAGAAGCATCAGGATGAAATTCTGAGCAATGCAGAAAAGGTAAACCATTGTTTAACTAATTAAAAAAAAAAAGAAAACACTGAAAACAAAATCAGCTGGATTTCCAGCTTTTTCCATTTTTAATCCTCAACTGTAAAAGGCTGATGGACCGGGCATGGTGGACATCCATCATGCGAGAATGAGGCAAAGTGATATAGAACAAGTTCATGCGTTTCCGATGAATATTGGTGATCTTGACCTCATGGTGAGAGGTCAAGTTATCTTAAAATCTTGTGTACATGATAACTTGAAAGATGTCACCTAAGATTTTCGAATTGATACCATAAGTGTATCTACTAGGAGGCTGAGGGCAGCACTGGCAGTCCAGTTTTTGATTATTTAATGTGCAATTTTACATGTAATTAGTTTCTTTAACATGCTATTGCAAAGGTAATTACTCTATTTTTGTCTGTTGTAAGCTTGATGAAGGTAAAGGATGGCTACCAGACCCAAGTCTACCTCTTGCTCGTCAGTTAGAGTTTACCTTGGGAAAAATCAGAGAGCATGTCCGCACCATTTTGGAGACACAGGCCACGTGCAGAAGTTTGGACAAGGCACAGTATTTTGTCCCTGTTCACATACTCAGCAGTCCCTATAAGTATATAGCAATATTATTTTTTATTTATTATTGTTTTAATTTGTTCATTTGTACATATGCAGAAATTGAAAGAGAGGGAAGCAGCTCTGTGGAAGGCAGAACAGAACATCGTGTCAAGGGATAAAGTAATCAACGAGCTGCGTCTGCGGCTCCCAGCTGCTGCCGACAGAGAACGGCTGCTAGCCGACCTTGCCAAACATGAAGAGGGGCAGTCAGACAGACAGTCTGCCCTCAAGCTGGCTCACCAGACCATCAAAGACCTGCAGGATCGACTTGACAAAAAAGAGGATATAATAAAGAAATACCAGAACCAGCTGGCTCAAGCTAGACAGGTACAGTGATATAAGATGAAATATTGGCTGTGCAGTGATTTTAAGCACAGCAAGTCTCTGATGTTGATTTCTTTTCTATGGGCTGAGGAGAATCATTAGCAAGTCAGTAAGATTTTATTAGTGATTAATTGCAGTGTTATAGAATCTTCAACAGGTGAAAAAATTAAAATCGCAGATCTTAAACAGGGTAAATATCACTGGTTAACTCTATACATGAAGTATTTCAGTTATTTACTTCATTTAAGGCACCATCACAACAGTTTAAACATGTTTTCTTTTTTAACCATTTATTTGTTTAATTGTCCTCAATGGTGTTGATACCAGGACCAAGAGGAACTGATAAAGAGACATCAGGAGGAGATGAAGATGTTGCACGAGAAGCTGGACTTGCACACGGACACCTCGCTGGATCGCTTCAGACAGACAGCGATGGTACTGGTGCCCTTGTTTCAGAACTTTTTTGTTCTGTTTTTGTAGATTTTGATCTTTGATGTAAGGCTCACAAGAACATTAGACCACTGCAGACCAGATAAGGCATTCAGATTCATTTCTTGAAGTGTATTTCCACAAATAACTGGATGTATTTCACACCAATTTTCCCAACGTAACAAAAGATAATCAACAAAGGATGTGCTGTATTTGTATAAAGAAAGACCAGCAGAGAAAAACATGTCTCTAAGAGTCTTTGAGCTTATAAGGCTTCTGTTTAATTCTCTCTCTGTCCAGGAGTTGATGAAAAAGCCCACCTTAAGGGTACCAACCTCCAAACACGTGGAGCGTCTGGCTGAGCTAGAGCAAACAGTGGCCGAGCAAGACATTTCACTTTGCTCTCTCACTGAGAAGCTGAAAGTGACCACTGCTGAGCTGGAGCGACTGAAAGCTACCATGGAAACAGAGGCTAAGAGACACGCTGGCGAGACGTCAAAGTGATTATCACTTTTAGTTGTTTTTTTGTTTTTTTAAATGTGTGTTTATTTCAGTTTTTTTAACCCAGTGTTTGTGACTAAAAGTTATATTAAAGCAGCATCGGAATGCTTAATGTTTCCTTAATGTAGTCTGTAAAGTAAATATTTAAGTACTTCATGGATGTAGCTACTCATATTGGTTGCCCATTTGTTAGGGAAGTCCCACGTGAAGGCACAAGATGTACATTTTTGTTTTTATTATCTTGGTTCACTGCACATTCAAATAATAGCACCTTGTGCAAGCAGAGCCTGTTTTATCCTTCTTAATTACTTTAATGAGAAACATAATTTATAAAATAAATATCCTACTGTATTCAGTATGGCTTAAATTTATCAATCAAGACCATAAATGCAACAGGAAAGTGTTTACTGGAGTCATTTATCCAGGAAGTTGAAGGATGTTTTAGACTTCTGTGCAATCAGACTTTTTCTGCAGCCAGAAGAACCACTTGCTGGTGGCCCTTCCAAAGAAACAGCTGTAAGACAATTTCTACATTAGCTTCACTATACAGGCATAACATTACAAGCACAGATTAATTCTTCTACATGGCACCTTTTAGTGGGTGATATATATTAGGAAGGAAGTGAACATTTTGTCTGTAAAGTTGATCTGTTAGAAGCAGGAAAGATTGGCAAGCATAAGGATTTGAGTTGTGATGGCTAGACGACTGGGTCAGAGTAAAACTGCAGCACTTGTAGGGTGTTCCCAGACTGCAGTGGTCTTGTATTTGCTTTGTATCTATAAAGGAAGTGGTCCAAAAAAAGAACAGTGGTGAACCAGCAACAGGGTCATGGACGCTAAGGTTCACTGATGCACGTGGGGAGTGAAGGCTGGCCCGTGTGGTCCAACAGACCAGCTACTGTAGCTCACAAGGAGCACAACAACAAGTTTGAGGTGTTGACGTGGCCTCTAAATTCCCCAGTTCTCATCTGTGGGATGTGCTGGACAAACAAGTCAGATCCATGGAGGCCTAATAGGACTTAAATGATCTGTTGCTAACATCCCAGTGCTAGATACAACAGCACACCTTCAGGGCTCTAGCGGAGTCCATGCCTCAAAAGGGTCAGGGCTGTTTAAGCAGCAAAAAGGGTGACCACCAGTGCTGTGGACATGGGTTCATTTTAATGGATTCATTCATAACTAGCCAAGAAAATGAGCATTGCCAGAATTCACTCGAGTGTACCCATACTTAACCAAAACATTCAATTTACTGAAGAAGGACAGCATCAGTGTTGTGACTGAAAGGGTTTGGCTGGCTTAGTGCATATGTAAGAGTTTCTCTTTCAGAGAGCAACATGTTGGAAGGAGGGTGCTTGAATTAATGATGTAAATTTGATTTGCACTACACAGTTGAATGGAAATTGCAACAAATTTAGTGCTAAAAAAAAACATGTTATACTGTGTCTGATGTGGTTGTGATAGATGCGTCTACACTCTATCAGAGTGATGTCTCAAAGCAGTGACCATGCCAGTGTCTTGTAACACATTGAGTCCTCATTCTGCCTGTTTAAAACTGAGCCTCACATGTTTCTGCCCCTCAGTCATGCTGGTATTTTGATGGAAGAGTGCAGAACTTAATTCTGTTACTTAGTTACTTTTTATAGTGAGCTGTTGTGTCTGCAGTGCTTTAGATGTTCAGTCACATTTTGACACAATAAAAATGTCTCGTGCTGAGTGTGTCTCGTGCACGCACATGATAAAGTAGTTTGAAACACTGCTCTCCTCTGGGTACATCGAGTCAGATTAATACAGAGGACAGCTGTCCACACAAGAACTTCTAACAAAAGAGTAGTAAGAGCAGGTTTCCTGAATGTATGTGCTGTGTGGAATTGGAAGCCAAAAAATACATTAACGATAGTCTAAGGGGCTTTTGGGAAAAAAGCATCTGGGCTTCTTTAAGTTAACGTTTCCAAGTTAAGTTTAAGTTTAAACTTAAAGATGTCCAGACGCTTTTCTTTCCAAGCTCCTTAGACTATGATGACCTGACTGACTGAGAACCTTCACAGACACACATTAACAATACATTTCTTAAACAGAGGTGGTGAGATGCACAAATTATTGCGTAAATGATATCACTACGGCATTCTTCAAAGCAGTCATATGCTTTAGTGAAATGAGTAACTCACAGTTGTAAACAGATATAAGCACAGCCTTAATCTTGCGTGGGCCTCTTCAATAATGCAGCTGCAGTTAAGACTCGTGAGGTGATGATGCAAATATCTGGAGGCTGTGGTGGTATTGAATAGTACCGTGTTATATTTTATAAGTATTTAAGCTATGGGTGCGTCCACACAAAGATGCAACTTTTCTAGACTTTTGTTCTCAAAAGGCCTTTAACACTACAAGCTTTAGCCATTTGCTCACATGTTCATACAGCTCTTATTGTAGACATATGACATTTTCCTTATCACACTCACATACCAATAGAAGCTTTGTTTTGGGATTCAGAATATTGCCCAAGGACACTTTGAAAATGCACACTGGATTAGCCAAGGATTGAACAACAGACCTTCTGATTAATGGGCAACCCAGTTTGTGACGTTTGATTCGACATGCTATCTGTAGAAATGAAAAAGAATATCTATGCTTGTGTCAAACTCTGAGTTATCAACATTAGGTATTTCAATATTATTTAAACTCACTGAGTTAGAAGATTTAAAAGAGTAGAGATTTTTTTCAGGTTTAAGGATATGAAGTGTGAGACTACGCCCTAGAACTGGCATTAGACCCTGTTAACCCTTGATATGCTGCTATGTTGCTTTTCACACAGTTGATGCAATGGCTGAGATCATTATAAGCCTGGGATCAGAGCTGCATTAGTGCCTGACAGATTCTTTCCTTAGTTTACAAAGCATCATTCCACAGCTCCTTTGTCCTGATTTTGCAGACTAAAATACTAACGCCTACACAGTTATATCACTGGCGTTACTTCATATCAAAATGGCAAGTTTTACTGACCACCTTTAAGTACTTTAGAGTAGAAGCCACATTTAACAACAAAGTCTGTAACTGTGGGCACTTTGTCTGTCTCTTATACATGGGAAATTTAGAATCACCAGTTAATCTAACATGCATGTGTTTGAAGTGTGGAAGGAAGCTGGATTACTCAGAGGAAACCCAAACCAGTCACCAGGAGAACATCCAAAAACAGAGAGGCCCCACTTGTGGTTCAAACCAGTAATTTTCTAACTTTATGGCTGTAAAGTAACAATGCTAACTACTGCCCAGAGGGGAAAAAAATGTTGCTTTCAATAGTCCAATAT